>NC_140182.1:15345876-15528376 GCF_963971535.1 Notolepis coatsorum
GACAGAGAGAGAGAGAGAGAGAGAGAGAGAGAGAGAGAGAGAGAGAGAGAGATGAGAGAGAGAGAGAGTCAGGGGGTGGAATGGGGCCAATAACAAACTCACTGATTACATGACCTGGTTTCTGAGTGGAACAACATCCATCTCTCTGTGTGGTGTGGCAACAATATCAGCATTAATACAACAATCAACACTGCTGTGTGAATCTATTTCTCCGTTTTTTCTAGGTATATCTATTTCAAACTGCCAACACAGGCATATATGACACCACACCAACCGTCCTACGCAGAGCCCAGATACTGTAGACACAGAGATGCAAAGGCGGATACATAATTCAGGAGTGAATTCACAACTTTCTTTCTTGCTATTAATAGAATGCATGAGAGAGGGCGACAGTAGCGCTATTGATCTTCCACGCTGTGATCTACACTACAGTAGGGGAAATGCAATCTTGTGATCTGACACAAGAGGGCAGACTTTCTTATTTTAGTTCATTACATTGTTTACAATGTTCGTTATAATTTTTTTCCTCATATTTTATTATATTCGGATCCAATTTGATTGCCTATTACCCTGCCCCTACCTGTACCTACCCTCCCCCCTCCCCCATTCTGCTATGATGCCCAAAGTATCCAGAATATCTTATCTTACTTTGTGTTTGCGTCAAAAGCACGGTTGTAGGTCGACTCTATTACAGATCACGCTTTGTGTCGACTGCACACTGTAGATGTTGTGGTTCAGAACATGAACTATTGTGTGTACATATCCCTTACCTAATCTTACTAGTAGTTACGCTGCTGGCCAGTATGACTTACTACCATAGTGTCTTTATACCTGTATCATATTAATAATACAACTCTGTACATACATCTGATTAACACTATACTACTCAGTAGTACTAATTTAATCACCTGTCCATTGTATATTACTAATTGCACTTTACTGTTACATTTGGACTCTGGTTGGATGGCAAACGTATTTCCGTTGTACTGTACTTGTGCTGTATAATAGTAAATGGTAAATGGCTGCTTTTTTATATAGCGCTTTTATCCAAAGCGCTTTACAATTTGTTCCTCACATTTGACCCATTCATTCACACATTCTCTCACCGACGGCGGAGGCAACCATGCAAGGTGCCAACCTGCTCATCGAGAGCAATTAGGGGTTAAGTGTCTTGCTCAAGGACACATCGACACGCTTCCCGGGAGGAGCGGGAATCGAACCGGGAACCTCCGGATTGCCACACGACTGCTCTACCTCGTGAGCCACTGTCGCCCCCATGACAATAATATATAATATATATATTATATATTATATATATTTTTATATATATAATATAATAATAATAATGACAATAGATTTTAATCCAATCTAATCATCACTTTTACTAAAGGGTAAAGATTTAGACCATGCGTCTGGGGTCACTGGAATGATAATCCATTGCCTTGGCGGCGCACAGCCTTTGTTATAGGATTGTAGCGCTGGGGAAATTCCTCCACTAACACAGTGGAGACTTTCTGAGACATACGATCTCAGAGCCAGCCCCGCCCACTCAGCAGCCCCGCCCACTCAGCACCAGTGGTTACAGTTATCCACGCTCCCACGCAGCGCTCCACGTCTGCCTGAAATACCTCGGCCTTATAACGCTAATCATTAACTTACCTCCGTGACCAAATTACATACATTAATTACATTAATACATACATTTAATTTTTTTTTTTATTGCATGTAGAAATAAGCAATTAGGCTTGTCTTAACATTTATGAGTTATGCGGTGATACAATTATCAGAAAAGTAAACAGACTTTATATTTTCTGTAGAAGGAGACCGCCACCCCTATTCACCATAGTTTCCATGGACACCGATGACTATACTGGCTTTTTTCCAACTCATTTTCAGTTTTGCAACAATAGTTGAAAATACTATAAATATATACATGGAATTATGTTGGAATAAACAGCCTGGAACGCATCATCTTCCTTTAATATCTTTCACCATAACGGATATTGGCCGGCTGGTATTGACCCGTTATCCAATACCAGTATTATTACTGCTGGTGCGGCCCCAAATAGAGGTGTGTGTGTGTGCGTGTGTGCGTGTGTGTGTGTGTGTGTGTGTGTGTGTGTGTGTGTGTGTGTGTGTGCGTGTGTGCGTGTGTGTGCGTGTGTGTGTGTGTGCGCGTGTGTGTGTGTGTGTGTGTGTGTGTGTGTGTGTGTGTGTGTGTGTGTGTGTGTGTGTGTGTGTGTGTGTGTGTGTGTGTGTGTGTGTGTGTGTGTGTGTGTGTGTGTGTGTGTGTGTGTGTGTGTGTGTGTGTGTGTGTGTGTGTGTGTGTCCACTCACAATGAAGGCGAAAGCAGACGTGTAAACAGAGTACCAGCTGGATAAGGCAGAGAGGTTCCTCATGAAGTTGGTGACAGGTCTGGCACCTCTCTCTGCACAAGATCAAATAAGACAATGTACTGTATTAGAGTCATTGGTCGTCGATGATGAAGTTATGACACTAGATAGAGGGCTTTTGGATGTGAGTTTTATGATTGATTGATTGATTGATTGATTGATTGATTGATTGATGTTTTTTATTTCCGTGTCTTACATACAGATGTATGCCCAGCCCATATGGGCTTACAAGACACATAAACAATAAGTATATAACTTGACATTGACAATAAGTTATATAGACCAAGATGGCCACAAAAAAAGAAAACAAAATAAAACGTAATATAACAAGCTGTAAACAATGTATGTAAACAAAGAAACAAGAGGAATTCATATACAATTCTATAGGATATATAGTGTGTTTTGTCTCAATATCTTAATTTTAGGACGATAAAGGTCCGATCCACGATTGTAGTATGGCACTTGGAACCCTCTGTTCAAACACTGTCACCCTCTGTTCAAACACTGGCACCCTCTGTTCAAACACTGTATGTCACCCTCTGTTCAAACACTGGCACCCTCTGTTCAAACACTGTCACCCTCTGTTCAAACACTGTATGTCACCCTCTGTTCAAACACTGTCACCCTCTGTTCAAACACTGTATGTCACCCTCTGTTCAAACACTGTCACCCTCTGTTCAAACACTGGCACCCTCTGTTCAAACACTGGCACCCTCTGTTCAAACACAGTCACCCACTACTGTCACCCTCTGTTCAAACACTGTCACCCACTACTGTCACCCTCTGTTCAAACACTGTCACCCACTACTGTCACCCTCTGTTCAAACACTGTCACCCTCTGTTCAAACACTGGCACCCTCTGTTCAAACACAGTCACCCACTACTGTCACCCTCTGTTCAAACACTGTCACCCACTACTGTCACCCTCTGTTCAAACACTGGCACCCTCTGTTCAAACACCGTCACCCTCTGTTCAAACACTGTCACCCTCTGTTCAAACACCGTCACCCTCTGTTCAAACACTGTCACCCTCTGTTCAAACACAGTCACCCTCTGTTCAAACACTGTCACCATCTGTTCAAACACAGTCAGTGAATACCACGATCACAACACCAGAGGGAGCTCCACAAATCATGTCAAACCCAGATTCGGCTCAAACAAGGGACTAAACACGTTTCGCAATTATGCCACATCAATGTGGAACGCCCTACCCAAAGCTGTAAAGGAATGTGAATCACTACACTACCCACTTTCAAAACCACTCTCAAAGAACACCTACGGGAGACTGCAATTCGAAACTGGCCCCTGTAAATGTCCTAACCCAACCCCCTCCAATGTACAGTAATTTACCTAGTATGGTTGTCAATATTCCAATGCACAGTTTTGCTTGTACAGTTGTACAGTGTTTCCCCCCCCCCCCCCCCCCCCCAACCCCTCCTACCCAACCCACCCCACCCAACCTCCTCCAATGTACAGTTTTTACGTCAAATGTATATACTCCCTTTTCTGGACTCTTTTTGTATCACAAACAGTACTGTATTTGCAAATCTGGTATGTCATAAATGTATAGATGTAGCAGTACTGTCTATCTGTATGTCATGTATGTCATATATGTCCTGATGAATTGAAAATGGGGGACCCTGATGTAAACAAGACGAAAGTCTTTCTCTGGTCTGCATCCCCTTAACAATTGTGTGTATTGAGCTGTACTGTATTGTACCCATTCTGCAATCTGTTAATAAAGTTTTCAATCAATCAATCAAACCCTCTGTTAAAACACTGTCACCCGACTACTGGCTTTGTGTACACAAGGATGTAAAGGGTTGACAGTATGTATGACACGACTCTTAGAGGTGGGGAGTGTTTGGTTTACAGTTGTAATGTACGTGTCAGGCTCTGGGTTAAAACAGAGCCGTGATGTGGGTTATAATGGTTGATAATGTTCCACAGCAGCCCAGCTTCCATCTCAATGTCAAACCCTTTGAGGACATGCAGTATGTGAATAAAGGCCCTTTAAAAATGTTATGCGCCCAAATTTATTTCCTGTTGCCGTGTTTGCTGATGATAATAAAAATGATAATAAACTCTATTTGTACGGCACGGTTCATACAGGAATCACAGCCCAACGTGCTTCACAGCAGTGATGTAGACATAAAATAGACAGGCATAAATTGAGCACAAGAATATAGACAGCCATAAAATGAGAATTGACCAAATAAAAGCAATGCATAAAGTGCAGACATAAAACGAGTATCAAATAGACAGAATAATAGCAGTGCAATAAAATTGCTAATTTACAGTGCAATAATCATAGAAATAGACATAAAATAAGACAGAATGAGATGTAATAGTGCAGTAAAATAGATCTCGTTTACAGTACAATAATCACAGTGATTAGGCTAATATCAACCCCTGATGGGGGATATATACGTGGGCCCAAGGCGTTCCCAGAGCAATGCAATTCTGTTGAAGAGGTCTATACCTAGGATTTAGATCACAGCTGTAACCCTTTCACTACCACACTACAGAAGGTTAACCCTTTACTATCACACTACAGACGGTTAAATCTTAGGCAGTGAAAGGGTTAACCTTATGTAGTGTGACAGTGAAAGGGTTAACCGTCTGTAGTGGTAGTGAAAGGTTAACCTTCTGTAGTGAAAGGTTAACCTTCTGTAGTGTGGTTGGTTGTGAAAGGGTTAACCCTTTGTCGTGTGGCAGTGAAAGGGTTAACCGTCTGTAGTGTGGCAGTGAAAGGGTTAACCTTCTGTAGTGTGGTAGTGAAAGGTTAACCGTCTGTAGTGTGTTAGTGAAAGGGTTAACCTTCTGTAGTGTGGTAGTGAAAGGGTTAACCATCTGTAGTGTGTTAGTGAAAGGTTAACCTTCTGTAGTGTGGTAGTGAAAGGTTAACCTTCTGTAGTGTGTTAGTGAACGGGTTAACCATCTGTAGTGTGGTAGTGAAAGGGTTAACCGTCTGTAGTGTGGTAGTGAAAGGTTAACCGTCTGTAGTGTGGTAGTGAAAGGTTAACCTTATGTAGTGTGGTAGTGAAAGGGTTAACCTTCTGTAGTGTGGTAGTGAAAAGGTTAACCATCTGTAGTGTGGTAGTGAAAAGGTTAACCGTCTGTAGTGTGGTAGTGAAAGGGTTAACCGTCTGTAGTGTGGTAGTGAAAAGGTTAACCGTCTGTAGTGTGGTAGTGAAAGGGTTAACCGTCTGTAGTGTGGTAGTGAAAGGTTAACCTTCTGTAGTGTGGTAGTGAAAGGGTTAACCGTCTGTAGTGTGGTAGTGAAAGGTTAACCTTCTGTAGTGTGGTAGTGAAAGGTTAACCTTCTGTAGTGTGGTAGTGAAAGGGTTAACCGTCTGTAGTGTGGTAGTGAAATGTTAACCGTCTGTAGTGTGGTAGTGAAAGGGTTAACCATCTGTAGTGTGTTAGTGAAAGGGTTAACCTTCTGTAGTGTGGTAGTGAAAGGGTTAAGCAGAGCGCTCTGTGTACTTTACTTACTGAGTCGTCTCATGTTCTCCGTCAACCTGCAGGGAAGAGAGAGGAGACTTTTAGTTCCAGCATCTGGCTTCTGAGTTACAGTTGTGGAGGAATTTACCACGAGTAAGGATGTACTCAGGTCAGATTATAGACTTAGTTAGCCCTTTCACTACCGCACTACAGAAGGTTAACCCTTTCACTACCACACTACAAGCGTCTGTAGTGCGGTAGTGAAAGGGTTCGTCACGTGGCAGTGAAAGGGCTAACCTTCTGTATTGTCACAGTGAAAGGGTTAACCGTTTGGTAGCGTGGCAGTGAAAGGGTTAACGCAGGTTTATTTAGCTCAAACAAGAGTATCAAGCGTACAAATAGGTCAAAGCGTTATGGCGAATGACTCCAGGAGTTTACAGACCTACGATACGTCCATAGTGCTCCTAGAATCCAGTAAAACCTAGGCCTTTATAGTAGAGAGAAAGGGATTGGGTCAGGTATTGGGTTGGAGGGGGAGCCAGGAGGAGGGGGGTGGTATCAGGTGAGAGACAAAAGGTGGATACATGGGGGAGGGTAGGCAGATTGGATAGGTGTGGGGGGGGAATAACAAGAATGGGAGGGGGGTTGGAAACATGACTGGGAGATGTTTGAGGGGGGAGGGGATCATTATTCCACACAGTCATGAGTTCAAATAATAATAATAATAATAAATCAAATTTCTATAGCCCCTTTCAGGAAACCCAAATACTCTGTACTGGGACTCATGCATTGCAACAACATCATTACATTTAATTATTTTCATTTCATCATTACATTACAACCAGGGGTGCAGTGCTGGGCATACGCGGTCAAACGACGTTTGGGCTTCGTCACTGAGGCCGAAGTGCGCGCATCCTATTATTATGCAAAGTCTAGGTGATAAGTGCCGGTGCGACGACACAAAAATGACTCGTCGCGCCGTATACCCCGGCCGCCGGCACTTATCACCTAGACTTTGCATAATAATAGGATACCGACAACCAAATACAAGCCCTGTAGGTGTGGTGGGGGGTTGCTTGATCTCCCGACTGGAAGGATATCATCTGTTCTGTGCGCAACCGAGGGAACATGTATGCGCGTGCGCGGGCGTTTGGCCTTCGCCCATATTACGACTGCACCCCTGATTACAACAACATCATTATTTTTTCCCATTTAGCATTCGCTTGTATTTAAGTTGTTAAAAGTGTGATTGTGTGATCTATGCGATTTTGTGTGAAGGGGCGGAATAGCAAAGTACGTTATCAACATCAATTTAGTTAGCTGTTAAATTAGGTGTGTATGAACAAACGTGCGGGCATATAGTTGTGTACAGTTAAGTATTCTCAGCTATTTCACATAGTTTGATGATTGGATATCGGATCGGATTATTAGATATTGGAGCTCTGTGTGTGTGTGTGTGTGTGTGTGTGTGTGTGTGTGTGTGTGTGTGTGTGTGTGTGCGTGTGTGTGTGTGTACTAGACCTTTGTCATGTTTACTTGTAATGTTATATGTTGTGAAGTATTATGTTGCACGGTCACAATGTCCCTTAAACTAAATACAATGGATCAAGTACAATGGATCACTCTGGAGAGGGAGAGGGAGCGATTGGAAGAATCTCTCTGGAGAGGGAGCGATTGGAAGAATGACTCTGGAGAGAAGCAGTGATTGAATGGATCACTCTGGAGAGAGCGATTGGAAGAATGACTCTGGAGAGAGGGCGATTGAAAGAATGACTCTGGAGAGAAGCAGTGATTGAATGGATCTCTCTGGAGAGAGGGCGATTGAAAGAATGACTCTGGAGAGAAGCAGTGATTGAATGGATCACTCTGGAGAGAGCGATTGGAAGAATGACTCTGGAGAGAGCGATTGGAAGAATGACTCTGGAGAGAGCGATTGGAAGAATGACTCTGGAGAGAGGGCGATTGAAAGAATGACTCTGGAGAGAAGCAGTGATTGAATGGATCACTCTGGAGAGAGCGATTGGAAGAATGACTCTGGAGAGAGCGATTGGAAGAATGACTCTGGAGAGAGGGCGATTGGAAGAATGACTCTGGAGAGAGAGCGATTGGAAGAATGACTCTGGAGAGAGGGCGATTGGAAGAATGACTCTGGAGAGAGAGCGATTGGAAGAATGACTCTGGAGAGAGGGCGATTGGAAGAATGACTCTGGAGAGAGAGAGCGATTGGAAGAATGACTCTGGAGAGAGGGCGATTGGAAGAATGACTCTGGAGAGAGGGCGATTGGAAGAATCTCTCTCTCTTTCTCTCTCTCTCAAAGTCAGCACGGCTGGCAGAAACGTTCCTTTCATTCTCTCCCTCAATCTGTTCACGTAGTTCTATTCATCCCAGTCTCAATTCACCTCCTCCTCCCCTCTCCCCCTCTTGATAGAGCAGCAGGCTATATTTCGGGGGTCAATCTGAAGGGTTGTTGAAAGTCTTATATCATCTTGCAGTGGTTCTCAACGCGGGGTCCGGGAGACCGCCAGGGGTCGTTGAGGGGTTCAGGGGGGTCCTCAGCACAATGAGTAATAGTTTAATTTCACTCTTTCATTAGAAGTCAGTCCAATGGCAGCATTTATTAGAATGGCTATTCTGATCACAGGTTCCACTTTCCTCTGTCATCTCCCCACCGACTATGTACAGTATAGACAGTTGTGGAATTCTGGACTAAATCACTAAATCACATCTGAGACTAGATCAAATAGGGATCCCTGACCTGTTGTGTGTCAATGTGGGGGTCCTTGAAGAAGTTTGAGGACAAATGTATTTAATAAAGGTGTATTTTGAGCACAGTGTGGTGGTTCTACACCTCCTCTATTTAATAAAGGTGTATTTGGAGCACAGCGTGGTGGTTCTACACCTCCTCTATTTAATAAAGGTGTATTTGGAGCACAGCGTGGTGGTTCTACACTGCCTCCTCTATTTAATAAAGGTGTATTTGGAGCACAGCGTGGTGGTTCTACACTGCCTCCTCTATTTAATAAAGGTGTATTTGGAGTAGGGCTGTCTTAAATACTTCAAAGCTTCGTTCGATGGGCATGGGATTCGAATATGAAAATAAAATTCGAATATATTAATTTTTCTTTAAATAAATAACTTTTCTTTTGTGTGCAAAATCAACTCTGCCTCTCTTTGTTAACTACAACAAGCAATGCTGTTTGTTATTTAAGATGAGGTCGGACTCGACACTGACAGATTTGTGTTAATTGTGCTGCTTTTATAAAGCCTCAAATGACGGCTTACAATATTTCATGAAAGCGAAGCTTCGAATTAAAATCGAATCTCGGACCCGAAGCTTCGAATTCCAAAAAAAATATTCGAAGGTCAGTCCTAATTTGGAGCACAGTGTGGTGGTTGTACACCTCCTCCTCTATTGTCTGGAGTCAGACATGTTGCTCTGTGTGGAAACAGATTGTAAGTCAAGACGGCCAAAACCACTGACACCAAGGCAAATGTGTCCACAGGAGAAAAACACATTATTTCCTCGACGTTGGGAGGTGAGACCTTACAGTATATTGACTGCTAATCTTAGGGGAAGAGATGTGGCTTAATGTCCCAATCAGTAGGCTACTACAGTTTAAGAATTGATTTCACATCAGTTGTTCTTGCAGACCGACTCGGACAGAAACCGTGCTGCGACGCACCCGATTCACCACCAGGGGTCAGACAGAAGTACCCACACATCAAAGACTCCACATTCATACACCCTTTCTCTCCCCACCGCACGCCTCTACAACCGCTGCCACGAAAGCCCCGTGACTGGTTGCCAGCTTTCAACGGCCGACCAATCAGGTGACCTGCTGAGCACACAGGGCTGGCAGGCTCCTGCTGAGACTGGCTACTTGAGTGGCGATGAATAGCACACTGACAAGACGGTGGGCCCATTAGAACTCACTCTCTCTCTCTCTCTCCCTCTCTCTCTCTCTCTCTCTCTCTTTTTTTGATCCCCTTGGGGAAATTCGGGCATCATAGCAGGGGAGGTACAGATCGGAGTATAAAAATGTGAGACAAAATAAACAATATTATTAACTCTGAATACGAGGGTGCAGATGAGGGCCTGTATATGCCCCATCGGGTATATTATACGTTACAATAAATATAGGCAATAAAGAATTTGAATCTGAATGTTTACTATGATTAAAGGGTGCTGTTGGTACAGTGACTGTACAACTGGCTAATAGACGGCCAGAGAAACGGATATCCTGATAAACATAGATACCGCACGCACGCACGCGCGCGCACGCACGCACACACACACGCACACACGCACACACACACACACACCACACACAATTACAAGTCCACAAACAAAACAAAACATACAATAGCTTTAGCCGCTCCGATACAGGCTCTCCATGTTACGTCCGTTCTCTGAGCCTGCCATGTCACTAGCGGTGCAAAAGGTTGCATACGATCACCGCTGTGTCCAATCCGGTGCTCCTTCAGGGGGGAGGTAAATAAATGGTCCTCTCAAATCTACCTGCCTCATTGAGCGCCGAATAACCCTGATCATATCCGACACGAAGCCCAGCTCTATGTCAGCTTACTGTATGTCACACTATGGGAAACAATGAGGTCAGTGTGTAGAGATCAACAGAAGCTGTGACTCGAATATATAAAACATTTATGCGTTTGAACTAGTTTGAACGCCCTTAATGTCATCAATTCAGGGGGAATAATGATATAATAAATTATATATAATATAATAAGGGAAATCATTTCTCACAACCCAGGCTAGTGCTGGGAGGTACGGTATATCCAATATGAAGGTATGCCGTCATGGATTCATGTAGAGGTCTTGATTTTTACAATACTGTCTTCCACAAAATATACATTAGTAAAAATATAGCCTATACATACAGGATATTTTTTTGATGAATCAAATAAAATACAAAAAGTATTAAAAGAAGAAAAATAACCATTTTGAATGAAAAAGCACCATGAGAATTGCATTACAAGATAACAGCACTAAAATATTATAAAAACATACAGTGGTCTCCAAAGGCATCTTTTATAGTGTAGAATGATGAGCGGTGCCACTGGCTGTTGTCTGCACTAACGACCACCAGCGGTTTGCAATTGAAACAGCTGTCCCTGTTGTAATTATCATACATTACGCACAGCTGGTTCAGGACCGCGGTGAGTTCTATCCTTGTGTGTGCTATTGTAAAAGTCACTGCAGTAGGTCTGAGGCAGTGACATCGAGGTGAAAAGTCACTACAGCACGTCTGAGGCAGTGACATCGAGGTGAAAAGTCACTGCAGTAGGTCTGAGGCAGTGACATCGAGGTGAAAAGTCACTACAGCAGGTCTGAGGCAGTGACATCAAGGTGAAAAGTCACCATAGTACAGTAGGTCTGTGACATCAAGGTGAAAAGTCACTGCAGTAGGTCTGAGGCGGTGACATCGAGGTGAAAAGTCACTGCAGTAGGTCTGAGGCAGTGACATCAGGTGAAAAGTCACCATAGTACAGTAGGTCTGACTGTGACATCAAGGTGAAAAGTCACTGCAGTAGGTCTGAGGCAGTGACATCGAGGTGAAAAGTCACTGCAGTAGGTCTGAGGCAGTGACATCGAGGTGAAAAGTCACTGCAGTATGTCTGAGGCAGTGACATCGAGGTGAAAAGTCACTGCAGTAGGTCTGAGGCAGTGACATCGAGGTGAAAAGTCACTGCAGTAGGTCTGAGGCAGTGACATCAAGGTGAAAAGTCACTGCAGTAGGTCTGAGGCAGTGACATCAAGGTGTGCGTTTCAATCTGGAGACTACTGTATATTGTAATGTGTTGCGTTCCAAGTTTTGTTTTATTTGTCACATAAGGTACCAGTGTTGTAGTACTGGAGTCGGGATCATCCCTATGTGCCCCGGGTCCTATGTTCCCCGGGTCCTATGTTCCCCAGGTCCTATGTTTCCGGGTTCTATGTTCCCCGCTTTGATTGATTAATAGATTTTTTTTATAAATTTTTATTATTTTATTAATTATTAATGTCCGCCTTGTTTCGAACGGTTAAGCTTAGGCCCTCTTTCGAACTGGTTAAGGTTAGAGTTTGGAATCAGGGCTGGTGGACTAAAATTTTCAATCAATCAAAGCGGGGAACATAGGACCCGGGGAACATAGACATGCTCCCCTGGAGTCCAGGACTCGGACTCGAGTCAGAGTCCAGGACTGATTTTCAGGACTCGTGACTCGACTTGAGCACTGATGACTTGGACTTGGACTCAAGCATTGACTGCATGTTTGCTTAGACCACCCTTTTCCCGCACTTCCCAATCTCAGTTTTGTTTGCTCTACCGAGGGTCAAAGTTGTGGAACTCTTTGCCTCCACATATTTTGGAATTTTCTTTTCTGAAATTCAAAAGAACACTGAAATCTCATCTCCTAGATCACCAATATTTCCCATATGGACTTCCTTTACAAACTGTAGTCTGATGGCTTGATGTATTTTGTTATTGTATTTTCGTTTTATTATATATTCTTACTGTCATTGATTGTTTTCTCTATACCAGAAATCGTATGGCATGGGGTGCCTACTTCGGTGTCTATGTAGGCCTGCTTGTGTGTGTTTGTTTGTTCAGGGGGGGGGGGGGGATTTTATTTTATATTTTATATTTATCTTGATATAATGTAATTTTGCTTCCTGGTGAATGCCACATGCAAGCCCCTTGAGGGTTTTTAGGCAATTCTCCTACACATCCCTTGTGGACTATATTGTATTATATATGTAACTGTTTTTATATGTGTAAATAAACAAACAAACAAACAAACAAACACACAATTGTTAAGGGGATGCAGACCAGAGAAAGACTTTCGTCTTGTTTACATCAGGGTCCCCCATTTTCAATTCATCAGGACATATATGACATACATGACATACAGATAGTCAGTACTGCTACATCTATACATTTATGACATACCAGATTTGCAAATACAGTACTGTTTGTGATACAGAAGGAGTCAGGAAAAGGGAGTATATACATTTGACGTAGAAACTGTACATTGGAGGAGGTTGGGTGGGGGGGGTTGGGTACACTGGGATATTGACAACCATACTGGGTAATCTACATTGGAGGTGGTTGGGGGGGGGGGGGGGCACACTGTATAAACAAGCAAAACTGTACATTGAGGGGGGGGGGGGGGACACACTGTACAAACAAACAAAATTGTACATTGGACTATTGACAAAACCATACTAGGTAAATGACTGTACATTGGAGGGGGTTGGGTTAGGATATTTACAGGGGCCAGTGTTGAATTGCAGTCTCCCGTAGGTGTCCCTTGAGAGAGGTTTTGAAAGTGGGTAGTGATCCACATTCCTTTACAGCTTTGGGTAGGGCGTTCCACATTGATGTGGCATAATTGCGAAACGTGTTTAGTCCCTTATTTGAGCCGAATCTGGGTTTAACATGATTTGTGGAGCTCCCTCTGGTGTTGTGATCGTGGTATTCACTGACCTTTGGGAAGTATTTTGACATGTACATGGGTACCTTGGTCGTGTAGTGTATCTTGTAGACCAGGCCCATTGCAAGTTGCTGTACTCTGTCGTCTACTCTAATACTCTAATAACGAGGTTAATTGATACATAGTATAGTTATTTAAATTTGTTGTAATAGGCCCTAATAATTTGGTATAAGATATTGATGGCTATATTAATACCGTAACATTATTTAATTTCGGTGGTGACCGCTGTGTCATTTATGTTTAATGTAGAGCTTTTTTTATTTGTATCTCAGCTCTGTGACTGCCAGAGTGGAGTGGACTCAACCTCGATGACTCGGACTTGAACTCGGACTCGGGTAATGGGGACTCGACTCGGACTCAACTCTGGCTCTTCTTTGGTGACTCAGACTTGGACTCGAGACTCTACCTCGAGATTTAGTGACTCGACTACAACACTGTAAGGTACATGTACATTACAGTGAAAGGCTCGGTTCTGTATGAGCGCCCTGAGATTGTACAAAATGCAAACAAATGCAAAAATGCTAAAATGAGGTAGAGACGTAGTGCAAATCTTTTAGTAATACATAGATAAAATATGGTGTAGTGTTAAAAAGTTCTTAAAGTGTCTAGAGTGAATGTTAAGGTGTGTAAAGTGAGTGTGTGTGCGTGTGGATGTGTGCGCAGTGAATGTAGATGGATGGGTTAGTGTTGCAGATAGAGTACATTGAGCATCCTGATGGCCTGGGGATGGAAGCTCCTTTTGAGTCTCTCTCCGCTCTGGAAAACTAAATACCATCTTACAGGAAATATCCTGATGTGATTATTTTGCCGTACCGCCCCCCCCCCCCCTAACCCGGTACCCAGCATGATCTAATCAGGCAGACCGTCTGGCCCTCTCTGGCAGAACAATAAACACCTGACCTCTTAGCACTCAGAGGCTCCTCCGGCTCCACGGTGCTCTCCTCGGGCTGGAAGCGGAAGTCCTCCACGTAGGCCCCGAAGCGATCGTAAAACCACCTCTGCAGCCGCGTGCATCTGGTCTCCTTCTGCTTCTCTGTGTGGACGGACAGACAGAACGGCTGCGTTGAAATAAGATGAGATGAGATATTCCTTTATTTTTATTGATCCACTTTAGGGGGGGAATCCGGGCGTCGTAGCAGCACGGGGGGAGGGGGGAGGGGAGGTACAGGTAGAAAGGCATAAATATAGGCAATAAAATGTGATCTTAATTTTATAAAAAATCTATTATTTTAATATGAGGAAAAATCAACACAGTATGAACAGTGAAAACAATATAATTAACGTGAGATGGTTGTTTTTCCCGGCTCCTCGACCGTAGTAGATTTGTAGACAACAATACACAACGATCTATACAAACTATACAATACAGTAAAGGTAAAAAAAAAAAAGCAGTGGATAAATTAAAGAAAAAAAATATATATTCCATCTACAGTGTAAGCTACAGCCGGGTGTGTGTGTGTAATATGTATGGCGTGTCAGTCGCTTAAGGTGCTTTTGTGAGTATGCTCATAAAAATCTAGAGTCTGTTTGCCCGGTGGATACGTTCAGTTAGTTCAGGTCTCTATTCACGGAAGTCCACAGTACAGCTGAGGTGCGGTGGTCATAAAATGCTGATTGCAACAGTAAAACAATATATTTTTTTAAAGATAGTGGAACCAAAGATACTATAATCAAGGATACTATAAAAGGAAGGATCATCACGTCAGAATACCGGCGTCCAATGCTCTGCTTGATGCCAGACTTTGGTGCCAGTTCTATTGAAGCCTATATTAAAAATTAAAAATATACCAGCTATCTGAGGCAATATACATCAACCAATATATCAAACGTTAGCTAGTTAATAATTGCAACAAAGGTAATAAATAAACGAGGAGATGGCTGATCCCCGTCAAGTCAATGTCGGCCGAACTGAAAGTTTCCACACTTCACATGCTACACAGTAGGCGTAATGACCCTTTTTATAGCTTCCTTGACTATAATAAGGAAAGATAACAAATTCAAAGCAGCGCCGACTGGGATTGAAAAGGAACAGCTCCCGTCTCCCAGGTGGGTGGGGTGTTGTTTGCACAATGCGCCATCAATAAGACATTCGGCCAAAACCTCTACATCTCTTATCGGGGTTGAATGGAGCCTTTGCCTGCTCTGGTATAATCCCTGTGTAGTTCATGTGACGGATTACAGGGGATGGAGCTTCAGTTGCTGCCATGGCAACAAACAGATAAATCAATATCGAAGTGCTTTGAATTATTATTCTTTTTTAAACATACAAAAAATGTAACGCCATTATATAATAATTTATGGGCATATTAACCAAAGAGGTTTTTTTTTGGAAGGACTTTTTTAAGGTAGTGGAGGGAAAGGTCGATCCAAGAATAGAATTAGCATCAAGTGGTCGCCAGGATGATCTCATCTGTGTGTTAGTCCATCAGGGTCACGGTTGAGGAAGTTCACTTCAGAGTTAAAAACGTCGCTACAAAAATGCAGGCAGAATATATAAATAATTGGCATCACAAACTCGTGATTACCTTGCTCTAATTGTAGTGTCACATACAGTACACAGAAGTCAATTAGTCATCAGCTCATTTATAACGATCTACAAAAATAAAGATGTTAATTAATGACGACAATTGTTTCCCCCCACAAAAGAAAAAGGAACATTCTTTCTTCTCTTTTACCAGCATCAAAAGAAACTCAACCCCCTTCATTCAGTTAGAGCAGTGGTTCTCACCCTTTTTCAGGTTCAACGCCCCCCTATCTGACGTCCATGTCCCATAACGCCCCCCCCTATCCGACTTCTATGTTCCATAACGCCCCCCTATCTGACGTCCATGTTCCATAACGCCCTCCCTATCTGACGTCCATGTTCCATAATGCCCCCTTATCTGACGTCCATGTTCCATAACGCCCCCTCCCCCCCTATCTGACGTCCATGTTCCATAATGCCCCCTATCCGACGTCCATGTTCCATAACGCCCCCCTATCTGACGTCCATGTTCCATAATGCCCCCCTATCTGACGTCCATGTTCCATAACGCCCCCCCCCCCCTAGCTGACGTCCATGTTCCATAACGCCCCCCCCCCCCCCCCCCATCCGACGTCTATGTTCCATAATGCCCCCCCTATCTGACGGTTATGTTCCATAACTCCCCCCTAGCCGACGTCTATGTTCCATAACGCCCCCTATCTGATGTCCATGTTCCATGTTTTTAGATTTCAGTGCTGCACTTGATGTGCTTGACCATTCTCTCTTGATTGATAAACTTAAATGTTATGGTTTTAATCCCATGGCTTTGATGTGGATGCAGAGTTATCTGTCCTCCAGATCTCAGCAGGTTTATTTGAATGGCAGCCTGTCTAGTAGTAGAAGTTTGGAGTGTGGTGTTCCACAGGGGAGCTCCCTAGGGCCTCTGCTCTACTCAGTGTTCACCAATGACCTACCGTGGGCTACTAAGAATGCCAAATTGGTCCAATATGCAGATGATTCCACCTTGTATTATGCTTCTCCATCAAATGGTATGCTTAATGAGGTCCTGAGCAGATAACTTAATGATGTGAATGATTGGATAGTAGCTAACAGGCTTGTACTGAACATCTCTAAGACAAAAAGCATGGTGTTTGGATCGAGGCACGGGTTGTCTTGTAACCGAAAGCTTATTTTATCGTTAAGCAAGTTGAAAGCGTTACGCTCCTTGGAGTGACACTGGATAGTACTCTATCTTGGTCAAACCACATCACTAACATTGTCTCAAAGATGGGAAGAGCTGTAGACATTGTTAGAAAATGTGCTTCTTTTGTTGATCGTCCTCTTCTACGTCAGCTTATTCAGAGTCTAGTCCTGTGTCATGTTGATTATTGTTCTGTGATCTGGTCATCTGCCACCAAAGGTGAGATCAGGAGATTACAGGTAGTCCAGAACAGGGCAGCACGGTTGGCTTTGGGTTGCTCACTAAGGTCCAATGTCAACCGTATGCATGCTGGTCTCTCCTGGCTCACAGTTGAAAAAAGGTTATCGTCTAACTCACTTGTATTGTGTAAATCAGTCATTAACAGCAAGACTCCATATTTTGTGTTTGAGCAACTTGTTTACACAAGCTCTATACAAGACCATAATACAAGAGGGGCCAGAAATGGTCAGTTTGTACTCCCTCGTCCTAGAACCAATGCTTTAAAGCGGTCTTTTATTTATAGGTGCATAACACTCTGGAACAACCTACCTAGTTATCTCTACACTTTTAGTAAATCGATTTTTAAAAAGAAACTCAAATCGCAATTACAGCTGTTGCCTTAATGTGTATTGCATTTGTGTATGGGTTTTTGCTTATTAGCCTACAAGTTCTCATTTTGTATCTTTAAAAATGGATGTTTTAGTTAATTGTTTTGTTTTTTATTTCTATCTATAGCATCTGTGAAAGTAGCTTATTTGCTATATACTAAATCCTTGTTTTTATCTTTTCTATTGATCTATGCATTAACTGTTTTATGTATTGTGTTGTGTGGACCCCAGGAAGACTAGCTGGGAGCCATGGCACCAGCTAATGGGGATCCTTAATAAAAAAAAAACGCCCCCCCCCCCCCCTATCCGACGTCCATGTTTCATAACGCACCCCTGAACCCCCTACACCCAATGGGAATTACATTTTTGGCTTTCAATTATGATTACTTTCTGTTTGTCGTGGGTGTCTAGGAAATTCTCAGCCATTAATGTTTCTATTTTGGTCAGTTTGTTGGGTCATTTAAGTCCCAACAGTGCTGTGCGTCAAATGAAGGCTTCTAACAATGGGACCCAATACAATCTGCATTATTATATTTATACTCCAAAACCGCCCTCAAAGAGCACCTACGGGAGGCTGCAAGAGAGAGAGAGAGAGAGAGAGAGAGAGAGAGAGGGGGAGAGAGAGAGAGGGGAGAGAGAGGAGATAGAGAGGAGATAGAGAGAGAGGAGAGAGGAGAGAGAGACATACACAGAGACAGACAGAGATAGAGATAGGGGAGAGAAAGAGAGAGAGGGGAGAAAAAGAGAGAGGAGATATATAGAGAGGGGAGAGAGAGACAGACAGAGAGGAGAGAGAGAGAGAAAGAGAGAGAGAAAGAGAAAGAGAAAGAGAAAGAGAGAGAGAGAGAGAGAGAGAGAGAGAGAGAGAGAGAGAGAGAGAGAGAGAGAGAGAGAGAGAGAGAGAGAGAGAGAGAGAGAGAGAGAGAGAGAGAGAGAGAGAGAGAGAGACACACACATTTGAATATCATTGAAAATATGACTCAGACGGCAGACGTTCCTTTTCTGGAGCATTTATTTGGGGTATTCTCTCACCTCTCCTCCCGCTCTGCTACTGTGCCGGAGTCAATGATTGCCTAGAGACTCTCTGCACAGCGGCAGCTCATTCAAAAATAGCAGCGTAACATCACATCCATCTACCCCCCCCCCCTCCCCCCCTCCCCACTCCCTCCTCCTCCCCTGTGGCCCCTCCTATCGACGGGGAAAACACTAAGCCCCGCCCTCTGCCGTGGAATAGCTTAGTTAGCCACAAACGAATGCAAAGTCAATGGAAACAAGCTCACCCGTCTGAAAAAAAAAAATCTATTGATGTGTTTCGCACAGTGGAGTTGGTTTCAGTTGGTCAGCTTGTACAGACGGGAGCTTAGCCTGGTCCCTGTGAAGCCTTTGCATAATTTGTGGCTAACTGAGCCGGAGATGCCAGTGTGTAGAACGCCATGGATTGTGCTGAGAAAAGAGCTCACCTGATCGTCAACGTCGTTAGTAAAATAGGAAATAAGGCTCTTGTTCCAGAACCACACACACACACACACACACACACACACACACACACACACACACACACACACACACACACACACACACACACACACACACACACACACACACACACACACACACACACACACACACACACACACACACACACACACACACACACACACACACACACACACACACACACACACACACACACACACACACACACACACACACACACACACCTACCTACCTACCTACCTACCTACCTACCTACTGGTTTCCAGGCTAAAAGAGAGCGTTGGTAATGGGGGGAAAAAATATATAACTTAGCGTTCTACTTCTACTTCCCGTCACGTGCACAAACAGATATATACTGTACACCCTAGTTTGTACATCACCATGACAACGTGCACAGACGGATATATACAACCTAGTTTGTACATCGCCATGACAACATGCACAAACAGATATATACAACCTAGTTTGTACATCGCCATGACAACATGCACAAACAGATATATACAACCTAGTTTGTACATCGCCATGACAAGGTGCACAGACGGATATATACAACCTAGTTTGTACATCACCATGACAACGTGCACAGACAGATATGTAGGGCTGTACCGAAAGCTTCGAAAGCTTCGATCATAATGTTGACGTTCGAATTTGAAATTTTTTATAATTTTTATTTATTTATTTTTTTCAATCTGTTTAAACCAATGGGGGTTTGGCTACACTAATATTATACATAAGACGTCACCATCACTTTCATACCAACCGTGCCCTTATTGGATTATTTATGTTGACGAAACTGATGAGTTATATTCATTAAAGAAAGTTGATTTAATAAAAGAAAGACTCATTTAATCAGATTAATCACTTTATTAAAATTGAGAATTTAGTTTAAAAAAAATTGTTTTAATATATATATTTTTTAAATAAAATAAAATTTGGAAGTACATTTTTTTTATAGACATTCGAAGCTTCGTTCGAATACTTCAATCGAAGCTTCGAATGTTAAAAAATGACATTCGGTACAGCCTAGTTTGTACATCGCCATGACAACGTGCACAAACAGATATGTACACCCTAGTTTGTACATTCACACCATCTATACTATCATTGGCGCTGATATACATGTATATTATGCTGACAATGCCGTGTTTCAAAGAACCTTTGTGCTATCTCTCTCTCTCTCCCTCCCTCCCTCTCCCTCTTTCCTTTGAGGAGCATGTTTGCCACACGGAGTGAGAAATGGGGTGTATGTGGGGGGGGGGGGGGCTGGGAAATTCAAAGGGGTTTGTCTGGCGGACTGATGCCTGATGCCATGGCTGCTGTTCTGTTGGCTTCAGATGAACAGAGGCACGGTGACCGACAGTCAGTTATTTCCTCTGAATAACAACAAAAGGGTGGACCGTCACGACTCCTATGCGGTGCGCTTCGGGGGGACGCGGTGTATTATTCACTCACTCACACACACACACACACACACACACACACACACACACACACACACACACACACACACACACACACACACACACACACACACACACACACACACACACACACACACACACACACACACACACACACACACACACACACACACACACACACACACACACACACACACACACACACACACACACTGCAGTGTGTGCACGGTTCAACTCTGGTTTACAACAACAACACGACTGGTAAGAGCCGCGGTTCTCAACTTCCACGCAGACCGGGGGGTGGGGGGGGGCAGGGTTTAGGTCCAGAAGGCAAACAGGAAGTGCATTTACTGGTATTCTGTTCCCACTTTATCAAATCAGGAGAGAGAACTCCTCACACTGCAAAAATGGTCTGACAAAAATAAGAAATAAAAAAGTAGTTTTAAGCCTCTTTCTGCACAAACCCAGACGCTCCGCGGACGGGCCGCTGTCTGAGACGCTGTCTGAGACGCTGTCTGATGACACGTGAATCTGCTGACGGCAGACGTGTGAAAATAAAGACCCGGCAGCTGCGGCTTCGCTGGCGTGTTGTCAAAAATAAGACACGCTATTCAGAGAATATTCAAAACAGGAGCACATGTGCAACTTCAGATACAAAAGGAAGAGTGTTGCTGACAATTATTTTCACAGGTCATGCTCCTAATTTTCTTTCCCCCCGTCCTCCCAAAACGGTTCAATTTAAAGAGGCAGTTGTTGAGGAAAAACATCACGTCTTGCCTGTATGTCTGTCTCTGCTGTAACATGGTTGTCTCTCTGATGTCTCGTCTGTCTCTGCTGTAACATGGTTGTCTCTCTGATGTCTTGTTTGTACGTCTGTCTCTGCTGTAACATGGTTGTCTCTCTGATGTCTTGTCTGTCTCTGCTGTAACATGGTTGTCTCTCTGATGTCTTGTCTGTCTCTGCTGTAACATGGTTGTCTCTCTGATGTCTTGTCTGTCTCTGCTGTAACATGGTTGTCTCTCTGGTGTCTTGTCTGTATGTCTGTCTCTGCTGTAACATGGTTGTGTCTCTGATGTCTTGTCTGTACGTCTGTCTCTGCTGTAACATGGTTGTCTCTCTGGTGTCTTGTCTGTATGTCTGTCTCTGCTGTAACATGGTTGTCTCTCTGATGTCTTGTCTGTCTCTGCTGTAACATGGTTGTCTCTCTGGTGTCTTGTCTGTACGTCTGTCTCTGCTGTAACATGGTTGTCTCTCTGGTGTCTTGCCTATATGTCTGTCTCTGCTGTAACATGGTTGTCTCTCTGATGTCTTGTCTGTATGTCTGTCTCTGCTGTAACATGGTTGTCTCTCTGATGTCTTGTCTGTATGTCTGTCTCTGCTGTAACATGGTTGTCTCTCTGATGTCTTGTCTGTATGTCTGTCTCTGCTGTGACATGATTGTCTCTCTGATGTCTTGTCTGTATGTATGTCTCTGCTGTGACATGATTGTCTCTCTGATGTCTTGTCTGTCTCTGCAGTGACATGGTTGTCTCTCTGATGTCTTGCCTATATGTCTGTCTCTGCTGTGACATGGTTGTCTCTCTGATGTCTTGCCTGTATGTCTGTCTCTGCTGTGACATGGTTGTCTCTCTGATGTCTTGTTTGTACGTCTGTCTCTGCAGTGACATGGTTGTCTCTCTGATGTCTTGCCTGTATGTGTGTCTCTGCTGTGACATGGTTGTCTCTCTGATGTCTTGCCTGTATGTCTGTCTCTGCTGTGACATGGTTGTCTTGTGTTTTCTTGTTTTGTATCGCAGTACATGTGTGTTCGGACACAAAACACATTTCTGTATCAACAGACACTGAATGATCCGTTATCTTATCTGATCTGATCGTATCGGATGACCTTGATGACCTTGCTCACCTGTACCGTTGGCAGGGGGAGGCGGTGCTTTGGGGGGTTGAGGAAGCGACTCTTCGGGCCTGCAGGGGGCGAAGGAGAGACACATATTTAGCACTCGGACGGCTGGGTATCGTTTTGAACGTTTCCGATACCAGTGCCGGTGCCGATACCTGGGATTCGATACCGAAGCGATACTTTTATTCGAGTTATGTGCGTTGTGTGCGCCGTGTGAGCCAATCAGAGGCTTTGTTACACTTTGGATGATTTTGGATTGTGGTTGAACAGACGAAATGTTATACAAACACCAAATTTCGAAACCACAGCATTTAAATGTTTTCTTTTTTTTGTATTATGTTTTTGGTAGATTTTTGTTTGTTTATTGGACAAGTCCGGCTGAGAGGAAGGATGGGAGATAGACGGGGGAAGACATTCGGCAAAGGTCGCCGGGTCCGGGAGTCGAACCCAGGACGGCCGCGTTGCACTACAGTGCGTTACGTGGTGCGCCACCCTGGCACCCAACCACAGAATTTTTCGATATTCGACAGTATTGAAGCAATTCCATCTATACATACACATACAATCCAAATATACAAGTATCACATTTCAATACCCTGCCCTAACTCTGAGTCAAACTTGACAACTAATGTACCACCATGGAAAAAGACATACACCTTGACATTTCAGGTCTTGGGCAGACCTCTGGGAGATAGCCTAGTTGTTTCGTGGAATAATGTGTGAATTCTGTTTCAAGAGAACATTCGGCTATTTAGAGAACGAATGCCATGTTTTTGTCAGAGACACGTCCAAAGTCCAGTTTCTCCAACAACTGGCGCCGGCATCAAAGAATGAGGGCAAATAAGTGGACGGTTTAGTTCACCACAGATCAACAGTCACAGTTGTAAAAGAGAAGACAGAGACGTTTGGCATTTTAAAAAGTAAATAAATACAAAACTAGGCCAATCCAAGGTTTTGAAGATGGTAGGAAAGGCTTGTTTGGGAGTTTTTATACGCATTTGGCTGAAGCTCTTCCACGGAATAAAATAGCATCTTCACTGACGAATATCCGACTGATGTTCAGTGACAAATTTATACAATGGTTATTAGTTGACTAAACAAACAAAAAAATTATATAGGCATACTTTACAAAAAGTCTTATTTTAGTAAAAAAAAAAAAAAAAAAAAACGTACTAACCACCCAAACAATCAATGGAAAACCCCAGACAACTGAAATGTATTCCACGGTGAATTTGAATTTCAAGGACTTTTTAAGCACCTTGTTAAAAAATTGGCTGTTTTCAAGGAATTCCAGGCCTTGGCCTTGAAATCAAGCACTTTAAGCACTTCAAGGACCTTGTGCGAACCCTGAATAGAGCTATTCAGAGCTACTAGATGTCACATCTAGATGGGGGAAATGGGAAGTGGGGAGGGGATACAGTACATGCATGCAACATGTAAATAACAACATTAATTTTGGACCGCGAACATTTTAACACATTGGGTGCCGTTCACGTAGAACTACGTTTCTGTCGCCCGACGGTTGAGTGCCGGAAACGTAGAACTACGTTTTTCTCACGGTATTTATTTTAATAGCTATTGCCATTCATAATTCAGCGGGGCACCTTGTGCATACTGTTCTGAGTGTGTCTGAGCTGGCAGACAGTCTTATACCGCCCTCTAACGCATTCAGCCATTATTGCACCCCATTAGAAACGGGTTTGTTTATTTTCTCTACCGAGCTGCGGCGTGGGGGCGGGTCCTAAACACTCCGGCAAAACAGACGCTTGTAGGGATGGTTTGGACAACTGACCCTGCCCGCCCGTTCATGCCCAACAATGTCGGAGACAGGATCGCTGTGGATAACTGGAATGGCGATCAGATAATTGGATACTTTTTTTTGCATTACATCAGATACAAGGTAAGGACTCTATATATAAAAGCTTGCGTTGATCTGATATTTCTTTCTACCGCGATTGAAGCTATCTGTGTTTTATGTGTGTGGCTGTGTGCCGTTGGGTGCAGGAGGGGAGCGCCACGCTCCAGGGCCCATTTCATGTATGCACGAGGAGATATAATAATGATAATCTAGCGTTGATTTCAGGAAGATTTGATAATCAGGCGAAAAATGACAATGTGTTACTGTTTATTGAATTACACAAAAACGCTGTTTTCGCGTCTTTTCCCTGGAATTACTCAGAAGTAGGGCTGGGCGATATGGCCTCTAAATGATATGGCGATATTTTTTGGCCATATCACGATACACAATATATATCGCGATATTTTGACATTTCCTCTAAAGCACTTAAAATGCTTGATTTAACATAATTAATGGACGGCAAGGCCAGGTCACTTCCCGGAAGGGGCGTGGCACTCAATGTGTTAATATAATAATATGATTCCCCAACTTTCTAAAAGCTCTGTGGATATATTATTAAAAGAAAACGATTACTCTATATAAAAATGTTATCTGTAGTTTCTTTAACTTTCAAAACAATATATTCGATATACTGTATTCTGAGGTGGGGTTATGAAGTGTGGACGACACAGTGACGGATCAGTATGTCTGGTTAGTTATAAATAGACCCGTTCGCTGTATACAAACATACCGTGTTCGAGCCAATCAGCAATACCAACTGAGTCACGTGACTAAGTTGCCTCGGACCTGCGAAAGCTGCTGCGCTAAAAAAGTATGACGGGGCTCTATGGAGAAACCATGACACCCCCCTGACTAAAAGTTGTTTCAAACGAAAACGACTGGATGTCATTTAGCCAAATCAGCACGGCTGTGAGTGTGAGTCTTTCACCTTTTACATATCTAGCTTTGGCATGGATCGATTGTTTAGATCGCTAGCATGGCTAACAAATAAGATAAGATAAGATATTCCTTTATTGATCCCCTTGGGGAAATTCCAGTGACACACACATACAGCTCATCGTCTCATTAACAAGATCATATCACAATCATTAAATTTTTACAGTAACAACGGCACAACATAAATTCAAACAGACATGTACATTTGTTGACACATGTCGACTACAGAAAGCCTGACACCATATGCGATAGTACGCTGCCTCGTTGTTCTGACCAGGATTACGTTCCTTTCTGCTCCGGGGGTGATGCGCGCGCACACTGAGTCTGACGTATACAGCAAACAGGTCTATGGAGTAGAAAGAGAAAAAGAAAGCCACCCCCGATGCCTCTTTACCTCGTTTTCAAGACTTCGTTCATCTTCTGCTCCAGGTCCAGCCGTTTGGACCGCTCTCTCTCCAGCTCCTGCTTCAGCGTCTCCACGTTGGTCTCTTCTCGAAGTTTCCTCAGCTCCTCCTCTGCAACACAAATCAAACGGAGGGGTAGAGTTAAGAGTCGAAAGGGAAACAAGAGTATTTTGTCCTGGTTTCGATGCGTTACTCGAGGTGTTACTAGAGCGGGGCTTTCCCTAAATAACGGTATAGGGGCCGCAGCGCCACTATGACAGCACGCCAGCGGCGCCACCATGTGTTTACAGTACACCATGTGTAAAAATAAATAATTTTTTTTTTTTTTGCAGTGAAAGCTTAGGGCCAGCTTAGAAACAGACACATCATTGTCTAATACGCGATTGCTCTGTCAGCATCATCTTGTTTGAAATTCCTGGGAAAAGCCCTGTAGAGGTCTACTTTATTTGGGTATTTCCATGATGAGGAACTTACTTCATACTCTACAGGTGTACTTTATTTGGGTATTTCCATGTTAGGGAACTAGAGGTGTGCTGCACAAACAAATGGCGTTGTACTGTATTGTGCAATGACACAGCTTTCTACTTTCTACCAACTGTAGGAGGAAGTTATTAGAACTTGCATTAATATACCACCAGCCTCTGTAACATAATACATTTACTTAAAGGTGCTGTACGTGATATTTTAGTGAACCGTTTAGGTGTAGGAAGAGAATGTTTACGAGCACATGCCGCCCTAACCACACCGCAGTTGGCATCACGACGTGTCTGGTGTCACGAAAGATCAGATCAAACTGTCAAACTATCAATTTTGGTTAACCGTTCACGCCCCACTTTTGTGGAGTTCTCTCTCCTGATTGGATAAAGTGGGAACGGGATACCAGAACATTTATTTTCTGTTACCGACCAAACACTATATCAGTGATGGCTGCCAGAATGTAGAGCTACTTAATACTTGTAAAAAAAAAGTTTAAATAAAAATTCGAAAAAAAATAACAAAAAATAACAGCACCGTAGGCGGAATTTTATTTGGAGGATCTTTACTTTTAAGAGAGCGCTATTCTATTCGTTACTTAACAAAAAAATAAGGACGTGTGTTCTTTTTCCATCCACATGTGAAATCTACAATAGTGAAAAGTGTGATCGATCGTATGGTACTCCT
The DNA here is from genome assembly GCF_963971535.1 of Notolepis coatsorum. NCBI lineage: Eukaryota > Metazoa > Chordata > Actinopteri > Aulopiformes > Paralepididae > Notolepis > Notolepis coatsorum. The sequence continues at coordinate 15,372,663 of NC_140182.1, forward strand.
CTTGCGTTGGGGTAATTTGTCGATGGCCCGAGGGAGAGTCGAACACGGGTCTCCCACGCCGTGGGGCGACAACATAGACCGCTGCACTAAGAGGTGAATTCACTCCTGGGTACCGTATCTATGTGTCTTTTTTTTTAACCCTGTTATGGGGAAGTGAGTTTAACTCGCAGCACGCTTACTGCCACAGTCACTTCACAACACACGCGTTTATCGTGACTGTGGATATACTCACGGACCTCCGTTACACTCACCTCCCTAAACTCACGCCACCTCAGGACATCCGGGTCATACGGCACACCAGTGTGACCGATCGTATGGTACTCCTCTTGCGTTGTGTAATTTGTCGATGCCCCAAGGGAGAGTCGAACACGTGTCTCCCACGCTGTGGGCGACGACATAGACCGCTGCACTAAGAGGTGAATTCACTCCTGGGTAGGGTTGGGCACCGAGAACCGGTTCTAATAGGAACCGGTTCCTAACTTCCGGTTCTGGAACCGGAAGTAACATATTTGCATTTCGATTCTTAATTTCGATTCTTAAAAAAGAATTATAATGATAATTTTTTGTACTTTGTTAAATAATACCCTAGTTACAGTACAGCAACCAAAGTAAACTGTATCAAGTCAACTGACAATGTGAATAGTATGGAAAAAAATTAAGATTTTTCAAAAATAAATAAAATCGCCTGCGAAATAAGCTGTGACCCGTTTTGACCTGCACCTCAAAGAATCGGAAGCGAGAATCGTTTAGAACAGGAATCGAAATGGAGAATCGGAACCGGAATCGTTCAAATCCAAACGATGCCCAACCCTACTCCTCCTGGGTATCGTATCTATGTGTCTTTTTTTTTTTTTTTTTTACCCCGTTATGGGGAAGTGAGTTTAACTCGCAGCCCGCTTACTGCCACAGTCACTTCTCAACACGCGCGTTTATCGCGACTGTGGATATATTACTCACGGACCTCCGTTACAAAAGCACCAAGAAAGCGGTTAGGTGGCCGAGCGGAGATTGCGTTCGTCACCAACCCCGGAGCTGTGAGCTGGATTCGCCTGTTCGAATCCAGCTCACAGCTCCGGGGTTGTCACCAGCTTGGCTGGCCGTTCACACTAATACAATTGGCTGTATTAGAGGGTGGGAGAAGCTGGCGGGGTGGGTCCGGGTCGTTGTAAACAGCGACTCCTACAGTTCGGTCGGGGCGCCTGCTAAGCGCGGATAGGACCTGAGGGGGATAGTGTGATCCTCCCACACGCTACGCCCTCTCAATGAGAATCCGCGCTGCCAGGTGAAAAGAAGCGGTTGATTGGCTGGACGTGTGTCGGAGGAAGCACGTGGTAGCCTCCACTCTCCCAGATGATCTGACTGTGGGGGGTAAGTGCGCAGCGACCAGGAAGGGATTGGGAATTGGCATACGACTAACATTGGGATGGGAGAAAATCGGAGGAAAATGGAGGGGAAAAAAGATAATAAAAAAAAAAAAAAAAAAAAACACCAAGAAGTCGTCACTTGGAGTCATCTTGGGCCGATCGCTTCAACAGCCATGAACCACACGTCACCGGAGAGGCCGATGTCAAGCAGCGATATACGTCAAACCGCTGTTTAAATCACAGTACAATAAGTTACTTGGTTTGAAGTGAATTACACCAGATATTCCACGGGGGGCCAAAGGGGGAAATAAAGTGCCATCTCGCAGCGTGAGTACGACATCCATCACAAGTCCTTCTATGATCGCGCCTAGGACTGGGCGATATGGAAAAAAATCATATCGCGATAACGATATGATAATGTTATCATATTTCTCGATATCGATAATTATCGAAATTGTTATAAGTATATAAAAAAAAAAAAATAATCTTTTTTTATAAACAGATGTATGTTTATTTTGCAGCAATTCTTTGTCGTTGCCGCCATCTTTAGTGTTACATCCCCTCACACTCCAGTTCTCAGGCTGCAGCTGGTTTAAAAGCCAAAGTAAACCGGCTTCTCTGCTGGCTGTGGCTCCAGGGGAGTTGAACAGTTCTGGCTCTGCTAGTTTATTTTCGATCTTTTGGCGCTTTTTTGGTTGACAAACCACCGCACATGTGCACCGTGACTCGTGACTGGAGTCTAGTTCTGCTAGCACACATAGCCTACTGTGTACAGACGGTTTCAAACTGTATTTTAAATTAGAAAGCAAACAAAATAAATGGACAAGAGAAAAATAAATCTCAATTTGGTCAGTATTGTCATTTGGACAAGCAAAGCCATTACTTTAAGTTGCAGGCAAGAAAGACAAGTCTGTCCACTGTCTCTGGTTTTAAAACTGCCCTGTTGCAGGTCACACAAAGAAAAAAAAAAAATTATTTTTCGATTTTTTTTATTAATTTTTTCGATATTCGATATCGATTATTAAAATATATCGCGATATTTATCGTTATCGTTATATCGCCCAGCCCTAATTAGTCCTGTACTAGTATTTACAGCCCGTGTCTGTGAGGACGTCTGTGTCGCCGCAGGGGCCCCTCTCTCTCTGAAGCCTCTCTTTAGTCGAGGACAGACCGGCGACACAATGGATGCCGTCATATCAAAAGGAAATCTAAAAAGGAAGCACTCGCTCAAAGGCAATAACCAAACGGACGTGAACCTCTCTGTCCTCCTTTCGCGCCAACGGCGGGAGGACGAGAATGAGAGGAAGGAAAATGGGAAGATAAAATTGACTCCATAAAAGCCCGTCTCGATTAGCACCTGTTAGCGTTCATTAAAAATGAATGGCCGGGTGTAGAAACACCTTGACCTGCTTCCTCCTCACTGTAATTTAACTGATGGATGAGATGAGGGGAGATAGATTAGATGAAGAGAATGAGAGAGAGGAGATGAAGAGGATTAGAGAGGAGAGGAAGAGGATTAGAGAGGAGATGAAGAGGATTAGAGAGGAGATGAACAGGTGAGATGAAGAGGATGAGAGAGAGAGGAGATGAAAAGGATGAGAGGAGGTGAAGAGGATTAGAGAGGAGATGAAGAGGATTAGAGGAGAGGAAGAGGATTAGAGAGGAGATGAACAGGTGAGATGAAGAGGATGAGAGATAGAGGAGATGAAAAGGATGAGAGAGAGGAGGTGAAGAGGATGGCATGAAGAGGAGGAGAGAGAGATGACGTGGATGAGAGATAGAGGAATGTGAAGAGGATGAGAGATAATAATGCTAGGATATCACAAAGTTAACACATTTAAAATACCATCACCGTCGCTGCTGAGGAGTGTGTAACAGTTTGTGAGAATAGCGCCACCATGAGGCCAAACAACGCACAACTGCACAGGGCTCCTCTTGCTATTATAAAATCTGGTGCAAATCAAATAGTTCACAGCTGACACATCACTTCCTGTTTATTTCACTACATAAGCAACGGCTACACTGTAATCAAACAGGTGCTTTAGAATCAAACAACAGATGTTGGCAGGCGAGCCATGCTGCGAGAATACTGGAAAAAAACGACTTGATAAATGTTGTGTAATCGACTGAACTTTTTAAAAGAGTGCCACGTCACAGTCGTTCTACAGACACGATGTGGGTCAGGGCAGCTGAGGAATCTTGATTGTGTGGAATGGGATTAGAGACTTTAAAACAGGCTCTCCTCAATGCCCTGCTATTTGGCAACATTTTCTTACTAAAAGCCCTCTTGATTCAAAATGCCAAGTCTCTGACTGTGACGCAAAAGGGCAAATTCTGGACAACTCTGTGGCTCCTGACACAGATGGCAAAACAGAAGAGTCGGGGAGGACTTAAGAGAGAGAGAGGGGGGGGGGGGGTTAGAGAGAGAGCGGGGCAGCGGGGTGTAGAGAGAGAGGGAGAGGGGGGGGGGGGTTAGATAAAGGTGAAATGATGAGGTGTAGTGAGGGGGAGAAACCAGACGGAGTGACATAAAGGTGAAATGATGAGGTGTAGTGAGGAGGAGAAACCAGACGGAGTGACATAAAGGTGAAATGATGAGGTGTAGTGAGGAGGAGAAACCAGACGGAGTGACATAAAGGTGAAATGACGAGGTGTAGTGAGGGGGAGAAACCAGACGGAGTGACATAAAGGTGAAATGACGAGGTGTAGTGAGGAGGAGAAACCAGACGGAGTAACATAAAGGTGAAATGACGAGGTGTAGTGAGGAGGAGAAACCAGACGGAGTGACATAAAGGTGAAATGACGAGGTGTAGTGAGGAGGAGAAACCAGACGGAGTGACATAAAGGTGAAATGACGAGGTGTAATGGGCGGCAACCGTGAGGCTACATTGATCCGTTGTGTCTGTCCCTCTACGTCTGTTTTTAATACATTCTCAACGAGGAGCAGCCATTCGTTGGACGTCATGGTCGACGCCGGGTCACCGTCTCCGCCAGATCTGTGTGCGTTTTCGACGGGACGGAAAGAGAGAGTTCCCGGAGAGAAGGTGAACTTCTGGAAATCGGCGGATAAGTTACCATCGGCAGAGCAGAGTTTTTTCAGCGAAGGTGTGATTACGTTCGGTTCGGTTTTAAAAATAAACCAACGACGACGACACAGTAATACCTTCCGTCAAACCTCTATCCGTCCGTCGACGGATCATGTAGCCACGGCCCGACCCTGAGGATGGAGAGAGCGGGGTGGACACGAACGGAGGAGGAGGAGGAGGAAGAGGAGAGCTGGTGAGAGAGCTGGTGTTGGCTTCAGTTTGCCCGCTCCACCAGGACACAGAGTCCAGCTCAAGGGCTTCGACACCCGGGGAGGTGTTTTTAAATACCCAGTGAGCCCCCCCCCCCCCCCCCCACCCCCTCCACCCTGCGCTACTTTCGACAAGTTTCAGGGAAAAAAAGAAGCTGCAGATAGCAGATGGCCGGCACCGAAGTGTCTAGGACACACGCATAATCAGCAGCTAATTAGTCAAGTATAGTTCAACTTTAGGACCCTGCACGTATGAGAAGATGAGTTCAATGAGAGAGAGAGAGAGAGAGAGAGAGAGAGAGAGAGAGAGAGAGAGAGAGAGAGAGAGAGAGAAAGAGAGAGAGAGAGAGAGAGAGAGAGAAAAACACTTTAAATTCATCGCTAATTTCTGCACGACCACCCTCAGGCAAAAACACTGCACCTCATTCCAAATCGGGTCGGCTACGTGTCCTTAACGTTGGGACTTTGTGAGGAAATTGCAGTTCTCTCTCTCTCGGCGAGGAGGATATATAGTAAAATAGGCTACATCGAGGAGGAACTAGAATAGATTGTCCAAGGCGAGACGGAGGAGGAGGAGGAGGGGGTGAACAAATGAAAAAAGATTCCCTCGCCTGACCTTGGAGGTGCCGGCCCGACTACTTTAGCCGGGGCTTGTTATGAGAGCTTTGTATTACGCATCCGCCACAAGGTGACTCGGGGCAACAAGAGCATCCCGGTCGATAATTCAATACAGGTATAGAGGGGGGGGGGGGGGGGGGGGCTCCTGTGATGGCAGCCGGCGACCCACTGTACCAACCTGGACCGGCTTAGCATCAATCTCACCCCGGCTACAAGATACATCACCAGCCGGGTCTTGTTGTGCTAAATGATGACGCTAAAACAACCGGCCCCGGGACCGCTAACACTCCTCAGAATCATCCTGTATTCGCCAAGTGCAGTGAAGGCAAAGGGAAATCTCACTCCGTTAACACGCATCGCACGATGAAGTCTCACGTTACAGAGACTAATGCACACACACGGTACGAGTGGTGCTGCACATCGGGACCTTGCGTCGGGTGCAGGTGGAGCAAGTGCAAGGACACAGTGTGGCTATAGGCTCAGGCTCCAGCAGTGTTGTAGTACTCGAGTGATTTTCAGTGGACTCGTGACTCGTGACTCGGACTCGAGCATTGACTGCATTCGGACTCGGAAGGTGCAGACGAGAACTCAGATATATATATATATTAATTGTTTTTTGTAATAGGCCCTAATCATTTGGCATAAGATATTGATGGCTAGTGCATTTGTTTGGCTATTGTGTCACAAAGTAAATAAACTCCCTTTGAAATGGTGACCGCTGTTTGACTGATTGATTGAAAACTTTATTAATAGATTGCAGAATGGGTACAATACAGTACGGCTCAATGCAAACAACTGCTAAGAGGATGCAGATCAGAAAAATACTTTCGTCTCGTTTACATCAGGGTCCTCCATTTTCAATTCATCAAGACATTTATGACATACAAATATACAGTACTGTGTGAGAAAAAGAGATCATAAAAAATATATACATCCGTAGGGGAAGAAACTGTACATTGGAGGGGGTTGGGTGGTGGGTTCTGGGGGGGGTTTGGACATTTACCGGGGCCAGTTTCTAATTGCAGCCACCCGTAGGTGCTCTTTGAGAGCGGTTTTGTGTCATTTATGTTTAATGTAGACCTTATATAGTCATAATTTTTTATTTGTATGTCAGCTCTTTTGACTGCCAGAGTGGAGTGGACTCAACCTCGATGACTTGGACTCGGACTCGGGTAATGGCCTGGGGACTCGACTCGGACTCGACTCTGGCTCTTCTTTGGTGACTTGGACTCGAGATTTTGTGACTCGACTACAACACTGGGCTCCAGTAGGATTCAAATGGTAAATGGACTGCATTTATATAGCAGCTTTTATCCCAAACGCTTTACAACGTAACGTATGCCTCATGATGAATTGAAAATGGGGGACCCTGATGTAAACAAGACGAAAGTCTTTCTCTGGTCTGCATCCTCTTAACAACTGTGTGCATTGAGCCGTACTGTACTGTACCCATTCTGCAATCTGTTAATTAAAGTTTTCAATCAATCAATCAATTCAATCAATTCAATGACTCACATTCACCCATTCACTCACACACCGACGGTGGAGGCGAGACCATGCAAGGTGCCAACCTGCTCATCGGGGGTTAAGTGTCTTGCCAGAGGAGGAGACGGAATCGAACCGGGAACGACCGCTCTACCTCCCGAGCCACTATCGCCCCGGGAACCTATTTAAACGTCACTACAGTATTCACCAGACGACATGAGAAGGTGATCTTGGCACGATCTACAGAGGCAAACGGACACTTGCCTTAATTAACCTTCAGATGAACAAATGCAGAGTCGTGACTGAGGGACTCTTGAAGAGACGTGCAGGGGGCGTGTCCATTATCCACTTGGTCTCCCGGACAACGGGGCATCTGTTGTCATCATCACACGCCGACCTCGGTTGGAAAATGTCCCACCGTGGCGACAGACAACCTGTGACACTCCTGGCTGAATGTTAGCAGGCTATAAATATTCACAAAGGGCCCCCGGGTACCAGAGTCACCCCCTGACTCCAATAAATAATAAGGGAACCAGCAAATAGTTGCAAAAGCATCTGCTTCCTTTTATAAAAAAAATAATAATTTAAGCCATGATTTCATCGTCACACTTTTTTTTCTTTTATCACCATGGTGCCCTCACCGGTCCTGGCTTGATGGATTACCGCTATTGTAAAGCACATCAAATGACTAGAAATGGTCATAATTATGGTTTGAGAGACATTTTATGACTATAAATACTAAAAAAATTTAATGGGAGAGGGATTAGATCATTTCCATTTACCATTCCTCCTTGAAACCCCTTGAAAGACCAATAACATTAATGTCTAGTTGAAAATAAATGTACCACTCTGGAGGAAAGCCAAAAGATCTCTCCATTTTAATGGTGCTTTTTGACTTCTCGTCAAACGAGGCATTGCGGATCAGATATGAATTAAGATCCAGCAATTGCATATCCTATTTCTCGCCTAAATTCTTGTCGGAAATATATCTTAGTGGACCGGTTAGGTGGAAAAGGAGAACTTTTCAGAACGTCTTTGCTGCCCTGTATCGGAGGCCTGGTGGTACTGAATCCTAACTCTGCCATTGTAAAGAAGATATTTGGGCCGATCCATAGATGTATGACTTGGCCATAATAAGGTCATTTATAGGCGTGGTATTCTATATTCATATTTCATATTCAATGTGTCTGGATTGGCAAAATGCAGTACTGTATCTACAAAAAAAACTGTAAATCATCTGCCCTTTGTTAATTTGCTTAGATCTTTAGTACACCTGATCTCAAGAAGGTGCTGAATGAGCTCAGTGGCGTTCTCCACTTTGTCATTGTTAGCATGGTGTTATTCACCATCAGAGAAGAAAAAAATTATTATAATAATCATTTATATTCTCCTTTGGTTCATTACAATTTACTCAAGCCTAGTAACAGATGCAATATTTCTGACACTGGGAATACATTCCCTGATGTCCATAGATGTCCCTAGATACACCAAGAACATGCAAATGGACCTTGTAGAAGTGGAGCCATCTTCCATTTACGTGGGTATGTACTTTTAGGCAGGTTTTCTGAAAATATGGCTAGGGCTCAAGAGGTTAACACATATTAACAAAAAATATCACGTACGGTACCTTTAAGGAGATTAGATGACAGAAAAAAAGATTTTATGAAAAAGAATCGGCCACGTGCTTCTCCGAAAAAAACGAAATTCTTTACGAGTTGTCCACCTGTTCCGCTGTGAGGCTGTTCATAGCAACAGACACTGCGGGAGGTCCGACAAGTAGCCTATAGTTCATAATATACACGGCAGGATGGAGTGACGCACGCGAGGCAGGAAATGCGCCCTCAGTCACCGCGCATCCATCTCCTCAGACACCTCCTTTTGTTTCCTGCAGGTTGCTAGGTGATGAGACCCACATCCTGAGCCATGTGTCACTCGCACCCACATGCACGCACACACACACACACACACACACACACACACACACACACACACACACACACACACACACACACACACACACACACACACACACACACACACACACACACACACACACACACACACACACACACACACACACACACACACACACACACACACACACACAGACACACACACACACACACACACACACACACACACACACACACACAAACACAAGTGGAATCAAATGCAGCGTCTAAAAAATAACAACTTTTAGAACAGTTTCTACTAGGGACGCATCGATATGTTGCGTCTTATCAGACATACCCGTCTTCAGATGATCGAGATGACCGTGAGTGCAGAGGGCTACACAGTACAAACACCGTAACAAATAAAGGTAAACAACCATGTCAATTAAAACGGAGACATTAACTGAAAGGTATTTGTTTACAGTCCTGGTTGGTGTCATTAACCCTTTCACTGCCGCACTGCCAAACGGTTAACCCTTTCACTGCCACACTACAGAAGGTTAACCCTTTACTATCACACTACCGACGGTTCACCCCCTGCTACTCTTCCCCCACTAATATGCAATAAGTACAAATATTCCTCTATTCACAAAGTGCAATAGATCCATACCTATCATATTGATATCCGGACTGATGGCTACTTTTCTTTAGCTGTGTTACTGTGAACCTTTGTTACAGTAACTGTGTACAGTGTGATTTATTGTGTAGCATATTCTTTTTCTTTTTTTTATCTACTTTTTCTCCCATTTTTCTATTTTTCTCCCATCCCAATTTCGTATTGTCCAATTCTACCCTCCCCTGTCTCGAACGCTGTTAGGCCATGCCTCCCACTGGTCGGCTGCAGTGAGGACCAAGCCTTGCATCACGAGGAGGCAGCCGTCGCATCTTTTCACCTGCACAGCGCGATCTCTCAGTGGCGAGGAGTAACACGTGGGAGGCTCACGCTGCCCCCGTCACTTCCTGATTCTGCTGCGTAGGCGCACCAACCGACCTGTAGGAGTCGCTGTCCACAACGTCCGATCCCCACCCACCAGCTTCCCACCCCTAACACTGCCAATTGTGTTAGTATGAACGACCAGCCAAGCTGGTAGCAATGCCGAGCGCTGGGCTCGAACCCAGCATCTACTGCATTAGTGGCGAGCGCCTTGCCCACTGCGCCACTTAGCCGCCCTATTGTGTAGCATCTTAAGTTTGTTATTTTGATTTACTGTGATGCACCTTAAGTTTGTTATTTTGATAACTATGTACTTGTGTGATTTACTGTGTAGCACCTTAAGTTTGAGTTCTTAATCTCGTTGTACAATAACGACTATTCTATTCTGTTGGTCATTCACTTGGCACTTCACTTCACTAGGGCACAAAGATTGCATTTCTAATATTTCCCAAATATCGGCTGTGTAATAAAAAAAAATTAATCCGACTGATACCGATAAAGCTTTTTAAAGCCCATATCAGCAGATATCAATTGTCCTTTATTTCTACACGGTTACGGTGCGATGCGGTCATGAAATCCTCGTTCCAGTAACAAAAACATCTGAAATCCGCTACGTTTTTTTTGTGTGAATCAGGATTTGAGGAGCCAGGCTTCGGTGGTGTGCAGATTCATCAAGGCGTCGATAGTCGGCAAATGTAGTTCTTTCCACGGTGTTGGAATACATACCGTCGGGGCAATCTAACAAGAATTAACACATTTACAAGTCGTATTACATTTTGCAAATAAGGAAACAGGATAGAGAAACATTTCAAAGCACTCAAAATTCTATTTTGACCTATTTCATGAAACGCACGACGTTTGCAGCGATTCTGACGAATCTCCCCTTGGCGCCGTATGGCGGGTTTAGACCATGCCGGGTCACATATATGATTTATCCGGCTCCACTCTTGGGGAGTAACTAACCACAGTTATTTTGCGCTCTGAGCCTCCGATTCTAAACCCAGAGACATCGCATCAGAGCCCCAGAGGAAGAGCCTCAGTAGAAGCACCTGGGGTAGCTTTGGGACATACCGTGTGTGTGAGTGATTGCTTTTTTCTGAATGGCTGACGTGTGCGGCACACTGTGGGTATGTATGCCAGCCTTCGGAGTGACGCGGTATGGGAGCGTGAGGCCTCGTCCGCGTGCCCCAGTTACTTATGTAAGCAGCGCGCATAACATTTGCATAGAAGAGAGGCCTTCGTTTGACCAAGCGCGGCCTCGCAAGCACATATTGCCCTCATCACACGCATCGCTTCCCCAAAGCCTGTGGCCATGATTGGCATGAGTGGGACAGGCAGCCCTATTCAACTTGGCTCAGAGCAGGGTGCTATGACAGAGTTCATCAAAGAGAGAGAGAGGGGGGGGGGGAGAAGGAGAGGGAGAGATAGAGAGAAGGGCAGCAGAGGCTTGTGTAGAGAGTAGAGACATAATAAATAAATTAAAAGAATTGCATATGAACTATGCCATGGCTATTTTTACACATACTATGTTGGCTTCTTTTGCTCTAGTCCTGTATATCATCCGTTTGCTATCTGCATTCATGCCCACGCTCGTGACCGTGAGAGAAAAGGTATAGGGCTTTACTGCCGACTGGAATTAGATGCCAACTGCTGTCATTAACAATTTAGCGCTAGTAGCAAGCTAGCTGAACGACGACGGGGCTAAAATATCCATGTCCGTTTAATCAATCCAAAAGGGTCGCTCACACAGCCGATGACATTTAGCTTCAGCAATCGACCTTTTTTTCGAGACGGCCAATCAAACGAACACAGTGTATTCCTCTCAGGACACCGTCGTACTAGTAGTAGCATCCCGACGATTAGATGCCAACTGCTGTCATTAACAATTGCATAGAGGCCTTCGTTTGACCTGGCGCTGTGCTCAGGAGCCCATAAGGTAATCTCTGTACATCATATATATATATATCTCGTTCGGACAATGTTGTCTTTCTCCCGGTGCCTCTCTCTTTCCTCTTCATTAGGAATGCATATTATGTATCCGTTTGTCTGCGTGTTAAAAGGTCAAGCCGCTTCGCCGCCGTGCGACATGTGGCTCATGGTATCTGATTTTTCATACCGCCCTGTTTTTAAGGCTTGCCTCGCGATGAAATATTCAAGCGTGGTAATTGGTTTACTGCGGTGGTTAAAACGGCTGACTGGCGCCGAGTAATGGTACCTTTATCACATCGTTTCCTTTATCACACTGAGCCCCGTTTAGGTACTGTAGCATTTTTGTTTGTGAAATATTTCTATTGTGGGGATTGCATCGCATGTATGTGTGTTTTTATATTGTATGTTTTTATACTGTATTTTTTATTTCATTTCAACCTTTATTTAAAATCGTAAGAATCTGAGGTTTCCCTCATTTACAGAAACGACGATTGTACAGTACATAATAAAAACAATATTCACAGAAATTTAAACACCAGAGTAAAACAAATTAAAAACGTTTAAAAATTATTTTAAAATATCAACTAAAACAGTTACAGGTAGTCACACAATGGTCTGAAATCATACATTTAAACATTCCAAGGGAAGGGAGAACCTCCAATTTAAGCGTGAGTTGAAGGACATTCCATGAGTTAGAGGCATCAAAGGAAAAGGCTGACTTCCCTAGCTCAGAACAAATCTGAGGAACCCTAAAAACCATCCAGTCATTCGATCGAGTTGAATAGGTTCCAATATTCCAATTATGTACTGTATGTTTGGCACCAAGACAAATCCCAATCAACCATGTGTTGAAATGGCAATAAAGTTTTCTATCTATCTATCTGTACGCGACCTAGGCCGGCGCTTCTCAGCGCAGGGTCCTTGAGAGAGCTCCAGGGGGCTCCCCTGACAGACATGGGGGAATAGTTTCATTTCACTATTTCATTCACTAAAAGTTAATGAGTGAACGTGTGAAGATTGACTCTCTCCACTGATATCTCCCCACAGTATACAGTATATGGGGCGGCTATGGCGTGGGGCGGCTATGGCTCAGGGGTAGAGCAGGGCGTCCAATGATCGAAGGGTTGGTGGTTCGAATCCCGCTCAAGCCCATGTCCATCCCATTGCCGTTGTGTCCTTGGGCAAGACACTTAACCTACTTGCCTCGTATGAATGTGTATGCATGTGAATGAATGTTGGTGGTGGTCGGAGGGGCCGTAGGCGATGATTATTCGCCACGCTTCCGTGAGTCTGCCTCAGGGCAGCTCTGGCTGCAATTGTAGCTTACCACCACCGGTATGACTGTGTATGAACGAATAATGGACTCTGTGAAGCGCTCTGAGTCAGAGAAGAGCGCTATATAAATCCAATCCATTATTATTATTATTATTATTATTATTATATGGAATTATGGACGTAATCATATCCAACAACCAAAACATCTTTAGATGGAGGGGATCCCGAGACAACATATTTGACACACAAAAATAACCACTAATCTAGGCGATTCCATTATCATAAGTAGGTCAGAGGTCTAATACGTGAATTCAAGCAATAGAGAGAGAGAGAGAGATATTGAGAAAGAGGGCAGGAGAGTAAGAGAGTGGGAAAGAGAGAGAGCTTTGAGGTGCAACTTGAAAATAACAAACTCATAACGACCAAATGAAAAGGGATATGGGCCCTGTGTGAGAGTGAAGCAAGAGTGAAGACCAGAATTGGTAAAGAATGGAAACCAAATGGAGTTGGTAAAGAATGAAATACAAATGGAGTTAGTAAAGAATGGAAACCAAATGGAGTTAGTATAAAATGGAAACCAAATGGAGTTAGTAAAGAATGGAAACCAAATGGAGTTGGTAAAGAATGAAATACAAATGGAGTTAGTAAAGAATGGAAACCAAATGGAGTTAGTAAAGAATGGAAACCAAATGGAGTTAGTATAAAATGGAAACCAAATGGAGTTAGTAAAGAATGGAAACCAAATGGAGTTGGTAAAGAATGAAATACAAATGGAGTTAGTAAAGAATGTAAACCAAATGGAGTTAGTATAAAATGGAAACCAAATGGAGTTAGTAAAGAATGGAAACCAAATGGAGTTGGTAAAGAATGAAATACAAATGGAGTTAGTAAAGAATGGAAACCAAATGGAGTTAGTAAAGAATGGAAACCAAATGGAGTTGGTAAAGAATGAAATACAAATGGAGTTAGTAAAGAATAGTAACCAAATGGAGTTAGTAAAGAATGGAAACCAAATGGAGTTAGTAAAGAATGAAATACAAATAGAGTTGGTAAAGAATGGAAACCAAATGGAGTTAGTATAAAATGAAATACAAATGGAGTTGGTAAATAATGAAATACAAATGGAGTTGGTAAATAATGAAATACAAAATGGAGTTGGTAAAGAATGAAAACCAGAGTTGTTAAAGCATGGAACACCAAACGGACTCTGAAGTAACCAGGAGCCACTGTGACCATGTCTACCGACGCCGGTCACTGAGGCCGTTTGGCTTCCGTCTAAGAGCAGTGGAGCCGGTCAACACGCGCAGTGACGTAAGGCTGGGAAGATTCCTAGACGGTCGCTGTGAAACCTCACCCATGTCATACCGCGATGTCAAGGCATGTGACTCATCCTCATTTAGCCTTGGAGGAAAGAAGCGGGTCAAAATAACAACCTGAACGGACACCAACCCCTCTGGTAGCTGTAGTTGGTTTAAGTGGAACAGAGGGGGACTGAATAGTCAATATTTACAGACATCACAATGTTTTTTTTTCTTCTATCTTATGTTCGAAAACCCCGGCGACAAAACGACGATAGGAATGTATACAGACCAGCGTGACAGATGCCGCTACTTGACAAATGTCAAAAATGATTAATTCTAAAAATATCACATCCTCCAGTGATGTCGATATACACATGCATTATGCCGACAGTGTGTTTCAAATGCCCTTTGGAAAAGCCATTTATCGCTCTAAATAAGAAGATTAGAAATACAAACAAAACGACATTAACACATTCCCTGCCACGCTTCTATCCATCAATGTATGATCACTGCCACCAGTCTAAGCCTATGGAGATGTTCACCTTCTTTGCAGGGCTATAACTTTTTTTAATTGTATTGCTAAATTGACATTACTATGGCCCATTCAACATCGATTATCTATCGTTCAGGATGTAGGAACGTTATACTTTTTCATTCATAGATTCATACGAAAATACCGTCTAGAATATAAGTATGTTTTTATCGTTTTCTGCAGTAATTCCTACAACGCTAGTTATAGGCCTAAACGCATAATATAGATTATCGATTGCAGTTTATTCGCGATACACGCTATATTAAAAAATCCAACTGAATACGATCCTAAACGTTATGACTCATGCGTGGATGGGGGGAGGTCGTTTATTATTCTGTGATCGTCAGTAAATGCTTTATGTAGTATGGGTGATATATTGATCAGAGCGGTTTGCATTGAAACGAATAAACAATCAAGCTGAAAGTAACGTTACTGTCCTCTTACCGTTCGCCGATGAGACTGGAGGAAAAAGATCTCACTTATTTGACGTCGATCGACTAGATCCATTTCCGGTTTGTATGGCGCAATTAACGCCCAAATCATATCGATTATTGAGTTATGGCAGCGATCCATATACACGGATGTGTGTCTAGAGTCCCGCAACAATATGTGACTGCCGGACGGATTTCCCAGATGCACAGAGATCACCAGATCCATTTCCGGTTGTAACTTGCCCGATCATCCACCAGGCGGCGGTATTGAAGTGTTGCATGGTTGTGCAGAGTCCCACTGTCTCAGCAGAGACTGGGTGGCGGAATTATGAATACCATGGCGAAAAAATTAAATATGATCTCAATAACGTTGTATGCCGTGGCTTGGCAGAATTCGCATGACCAGCAAACCCGTCGTACAACGTTATTGGCGGTCAATGTGTTAAACAGCATTTGAAAACACATCTCTTTAACTTGGCTTTTAACTGTATATTTAGTAACTCAATCATTTTATAAAACAATGTCTTCTTTCTATTTATTTCATTGCTTGTGATATGCAATTTGTCTACCGAGTGCTGCTTATTATTAATTTGTACATTATTACATTTTTTGTTGTGTCAAAGCAATCTGGGCTGCTTTCTATTGCATGAAAAGTGCTCTATAAATAAAGTTTATTATTATTATATTTATTCTTATGCACACATACGACTGGGGAGCGGGACTACAAAAAGAAAATGACGTGCGTGACATCTTTGTTGACGCGTTACACGGAGAACACGTGTGTGTGTGTGTGCCTCTCATCTCTCCATCTCTCTCTCTCCGTCTCTATCTCTCCATCTCTCTCTTTCAATCTAGCCCTCTGTCCCGATGCAGCGGAGCAGAAGGGGCCTCACCCCGGCCGGCCTCGTCAATACCTGGCCGTCTCCTGAGACTAGAGCACACACGGCCTTTATGTAACATACGGCTATTAATAACCTCTGCTGTTATGCACAGCGGTACCAGTAGATCAAGGTCCCCGTCTGACTGGTCCGGGTCCCGCTGGGCGCGGCAGACAACGCAGTTGCACTGTGCGACGTGCAACGCATGTGGAGACACACACACAGGCTCACAGGCGCGCACACACACGTCACACACACACACACACACACACACACACATGGATTTCATACAAAAAGGATCTGGAGGGAAAAAGGTGGGGTCTAGCCACACACATACATGTACCATGTACAGTATGGTACAAGATGAATGTGTGCAAACACACAAACACGCATACATATACACACAAACATACATACCGGTACATACATATACACATACACACGCACACGTTTAGACATGGATTTCATACAAAACGAATCTGGAGGGAAAAAGGTGGGGTCTAGCCACATACTATGTACAGTATGGTACATGAATGTGCGCAAACACACAAACACACACACACACACACACACACACACACACACACACACACACACACACACACACACACACACAAATGAATAAATCTAAGCAGCTCCTGTGGAGCTCCTCCTGGGTTCCCTGCATGATTCATTACAGTGGAACTCTGAGGAGAGACTGACGCCTGCCTTTCATTTACACATCAAGAGGTCCAGGAATTAGTCCCCGAGAGAAAGAAGAAGAAAAAAATATTACTGTCTTCCTTTGAGGCGCTGCAGAGACAGACTCGCAGACAGCGGAGAATCAGAGTGTGACACGGTTGTTAAACACACTTCGGTTAAAAAGGAAGGATGAGCTGAATTATCCACTTGTAAACACGGCGATGAGAGTATATATGCCTTTAACTGTGTTTTGAGAACTGCTTCAGTGATAATGTTCATAGGTTTCATCCTCTGCGTTTTGACCCATCCTATTTAGGAGAGGTGGCAGCCGAATACTAACCCTCTTACTGTCCTCTGTCACGCACTCTTCCTAATAATACTAACATACGCGCTCGACACTGTAGCACTCAAGCCTGAACACTTTGATGAACATTGTTACTCAGCTGATAAGAGTTGTACCCTTGCGGCTGACTTGTCGTACAAAACCGTGTAAGTTGCTTTGGATAAAAGCATCAGCTAAATGACTAAATGTAAAATGTAAATGGTAGCCACAGGTCCCCGGGGACAGACTCCAGTAATGTAATGCCGGTCCCTTGGTCAAGGGCGACGGTAGGATATACTGTACCTAGCATAGCAGGCATGTCTTTTTTATGGGGTGTGGGAAACCCGAGTACCCGGAGGAAACCCGTGTAAACACGGGGAGAAGCATGCAGACTCCACACACAAGTAGTGAGGCAACAGCTCTAAGTACCACTGTGTGACGACCCCCACTCTACCTGCTAATGGGTGAGTCTGCTGACTCTCAGGGAGCATGGTGGTGGAGTAGGAGGCTCGTTAGCCCAATTAGTCTCACCTGGGCAGTGAGAGAGCACATGCACATGCATTTATGTTTCCCTGTCTCCCTCTGTCTGCTTTTCCATCTACCAGGAACAGGTTAACCTCTACCCGTTTGATACCATATTGGAATACTAATAATAATAATGGATTGGATTTATATAGCGCTCTTCTCTGACTGACTGTTGCTCTGACTCAGAGCGCTTCACAGAGTCCATTATTCGTTCATACACAGTCATACCGGTGGTGGTAAGCTACAATTGCAGCCAGAGCTGCCCTGAGGCAGACTCACGGAAGCGTGGTGAATAATCAACGCCTACGGCCCCTCCGACCACCACCAACATTCATTCACATGCATACACATTCATACGAGGCAAGTAGGTTAAGTGTCTTGCCCAAGGACACAACGGCAATGGGATGGACATGGGCTTGAGCGGGATTCGAACCACCAACCCTTCGATCATTGGACTCCCCGCTCTACCCCTGAGCCACGCCGCCCCACACTACTACTACTTGCACCACACGCACCACACTTCACGTTTCACTCACCCACATGACTGCTTTCATTACTGATCCTTATACATACATATTCTTTGTTTATTTAAATCTTTTGTTTGTTGCACTCATTTAGTTATTTAATTTTCTTATGTTATGCCTATGCTTGTCAGAATTGTTTTATGTGTAGTGCGTTCACCTCTATGTTGCTATGTTTTACTTCTGTGAAGCACTTTGTGATTTGATCTGTGAAAGGTGCTATACAAATAAAGTTTACTTACTTACTTGTTTAGATGAGTCTAAATAAATTATATTTTTTATAAATTGCTTTTTTCACGTGTGGACTCCCTATTTGTCACAATTGACCCGTTTGTGACAACTGCACCGGCCCTAATGGTAAATGGACTGCATTTAAGATAAGATACAAATATTCCTTAATTGATCCCCTTGGGGAGATTCAGGAGGCATAGCAGCATGGGGGAGGGGGGGGGGGTTACAGGTATGGGCATGGTAATAGTAGAAGATATAAATACAAGCAATACAATTATAGTACAGTAGGAAAGTAAAAGAAATAGGCAGTGTAAACAATATAATTAACTCTATACGCATATCAAATATGCAGATGAGGGTCTGTATGCCCCATTAGTTACATTAATTAGTTACATAC
The DNA here is from genome assembly GCF_963971535.1 of Notolepis coatsorum. Classification (NCBI taxonomy): domain Eukaryota; kingdom Metazoa; phylum Chordata; class Actinopteri; order Aulopiformes; family Paralepididae; genus Notolepis; species Notolepis coatsorum. The sequence goes on from NC_140182.1 coordinate 15,391,334, forward strand.
ATTACAATAAATATGGACAATAACACTTAAAATCTGAATATATACTATATTGATTGATTGATATTTAAAATTGTTGTCTTACATACAGATGTATGCCCAGCCCATATGGGCTTACAAGACACAAAAACAATAAGTGATCATATAGACCAAGATGGCCACAAAAAGAAAACAAACTAAAACAAAATAACAATCTGTAAACAATGGGAATTCATATCAAATTATATAGGATATAGGGGTGGGGGGAAAAATGGATACGTAGTAGTATCGCGATACTTTGCGTGGCGATACTGTATCGATACAGGGACGCCAAGTGCACAGTATGTGCATTCAGTTAAGTTGTAATATGCCTGTAATACAAACAGTTCAGTTTGTCAGGTACATGCAACACAGATTACAGTATTTACATCTGTCTGCTTGAGAAAATACCATGTTCTGCAATAAAAATTATTGAAGTGAGATGAACAGACTGAACTTTATTTTATTAGATAAAACATGTTGACAAAGTTTTACTTTGAAGTTGAAAAAAGGTAATAAATTAAATTTGATCCAAAAAAATTAAAAGAATAATTCCACAATACTCAGCGTATCGCAATATATTTAGTATCGCGATACTATCGTATCGTGACGCAAGTATCGCGATAGTATCGTATCGTGAGGTCTCTGGCGATTCCCACCCCTAATAGGATATAATGTGTTTTGTCTATAAGTAAGTAACGTATACAGTATACACAGGTGCAGTATACATAAGGTGCCCTAACTGGCATGATATACATCATACATTATACGTTGTAGTCCGTGCAGTTTAGGTGGTAAGAGTCAGACACACGTAGTGATCAGACATTCCTAGTAGTTCTCGAGTATATGGTGCTTGTATTCACAGAGCTTTCCTTATGCCTCATTCACCCATTCACTCACACATTCACTCACACATTCATTTACATTTTTGCATTTACATTTAGTCATTTAGCGGACGCTTTTATCCAAAGCGACTTACAAGTTCTGTACGACAAGTCATCAGGAAGGGCACAACTCTATCAGCTGAGTAACAATGTTCATCAAAGTGTTGAGTGCTACAGTGTAGGTTAGTTTATTAGGACAAGTGCATGACAGTAAGGTTAGTTAGGGTTACATTTTTTTTTTTTTACTCACACATTCACTCACACATTCACCCATTCAGTCACACATTCACTCACACATTCACAGACACATTCACTCACATTCACTCACCCATTCACACACCTACGGAGGAGGCAACCGTGCAAGGTAGCAAGCAACCTGCTCATCAGGAGCAGTTAGGACTTAGGGGTTAAGTGTCTTGCTCAAGGACACTTCCAACAAGCTGCAGGGAGGAGCCGGAATTTAACCCGGAAACCTTCAGATGACCAAGAAGACCACTCCTCTACCTACTGAGCCACCGTCGTCCCCATCGCATATTTATTATGGGATCAATCATCACTCATGACAGTCACGGCGTCTAGTCCGATGTGAGAGCGCCATATGGAATATGTGCCCAGCGGCTGGATCGATGGGTCGTGTGACAGATCAAGAGGAATGTGCCAACGAACACGTGACCGTGTGCGGGTAAGAAGTGGTGTTGATGTTGGTGTGTTGAACTTGTGTAAATCCGCGGTGCACATGACTGAGTATTAGCGCGCCACGTGCCACAAGCAGAAGACTGTATTGAAAAAGTAATATAAGCCAAAGCCACAGCCTCCCACATCCAGCCCCGGCTGATGACACTGAAACACTAGACCCACAGGGAGATTAACGGAGGCCCACGGTGCAATCTATGAAACAAGGTTCTGAGAACCGGCATGTATAAAAAAAAAATTTAAAAAAAACTCATCTCAAACTCACGAGTGAGGAGAACGCTATATCTAGACTCATTACGCGTGTGAGTGATTTGAACTCTCAAACAGATAGAAATATATTCAAAGAAATACAGTTGTTTTACTTTGTGCCAACGGTTTCAAGGTTAAAAGAGTTCAAGAGACTGAAATTCATTCAGGGGTAGGATTTGTTCCTGATCAACCAATCACATAGCCAGATTATGAGTATGTCATTTTCAGTTCTCAGGTCAATGTCGTCTCTTAGCTCAGCTGAGAAATCATCCTATTTTTTAATAAAAAGCTGTTCTGAGCAGCTTTATGAATGGCTTCGGCGGCCAGCATTCGGGTTTACCCAGATCTACAAAGACCCATTTCTGAACGGATAAAAAAAAAATATATTGGACCTGTACTACATAAGACTTCAGGGGGGGGGGGTATTGAAACCACTACAGAAAAATGTGAGTACACAAGTTCAAGTTCAACTCAAGTTCAGACCTCTGTTAATCTTCTATTTCATTAGCACTAAAAGTGATTTTTTTGCATTAGTAACTTCCTTCAGAATGTTATCTTTCAAAAGAGACCAGGTTCATGCATGTGCTATATATTGGGGGGGATATATCATATTTTTCATATAATCAAAAAGTGGTGGAGCAAGATCATACCTTTGCTCCCCCAAGTTCAATAGTGGGAGAGCAGAGATGCTCCGAATGCTCTTATGGCCAGGCGTCTATGATTCACTGATACAAAGTAAAATAGTGCAGTGCAATAAAATAGTTAGTAAAATAGAATAAAATAATGCAATAGTGCATTGCAATAAAATAGTTATCGTATTTTTTCGGGAGGCCGGTAAGGAGTGCATTACAGTAGTCGAGTTGGCTTGAGATAAAGGCATGGATCTGGTTTTCAGCGTCCTTTTGATTTATAAATGGCCGTACTTTAGCTATGTTTCTAAGGTCGAAGAATTAAGTTTTTGTCAACTTGTTGATTGTGATTTAAAGCTTAGGTCTGAGTCTACCATAACACCAAGACTTAACTCACTCAAATACAGTTAGCAGCTGGATAGACCACAGATGGAAATTAGCCTTTTTTTTTATATAAATAGATTCAGGGCTTTTCAGAATACATTCGGGGCTTGAGCCCAAGTAGCCACCCCCTAGCCCCGCCCCTGGCTATAAGTATAAAGTATAAAGCGTTGCAGAAAAAGTATGCAGTCCTCAAGTTAAAGTAAAAAAAAGAATTCCACTTTTTTGGGGTGCCTGTTAAAAGGTAGAACCTGTAATGTCATCAAACAGCGACCTCTAGGCACAAGATGACAACATGGTACTACGGCACGCTTTGTTTACAGTTTTTGTTTTCGTCTGATAGGATTTCAGTGGGTACAGGAGCAGTGGTTCCCAAAATAAATGGGTGCCATGGCAACCTGGTGTGCCGTGATAACTACCCAGTGAACCACTTCATCATCAGCCCTGAGATGCAGAGCCAAGTACACCTTCAAACTAAATCTTCAAATGTCTTCCAACGAAATAATCTACAAACTAAATTATTTGATGATCATTCAATCGATCAAATTAATATGCAATCATTTCCGTTAATGAATAATAAGTACAATCAATAGGCTACTGTCCATCCAGTATCTTTAGAAAGCAAAAGATCTATATGCTGACTAGATGGCCGAAACAAACAAAGACAAGACAAGTCAATATCGCAACATCTCCATTAATGAGAGTTACAACCTCCCTCCTCTTTACCGTACCTTTCTAGAATCACTCTGTTGTATTAATGAGAGTTACAACCTCCCTCCTCTTTACTGTACCTTTCTAGAATCACTCTTGTATTAATGAGTTACAACCTCCCTCCTCTTTACCGTACCTTTCTAGAATCACTCTTGTATTAATGAGTTACAACCTCCCTCCTCTTTACTGTACCTTTCTAGAATCACTCTTGTATTAATGAGTTACAACCTCCCTCCTCTTTACCGTACCTTTCTAGAATCACTCTGTTGTATTAATGAGAGTTACAACCTCCCTCCTCTTTACTGTACCTTTCTAGAATCACTCTGTTGTATTAATGAGTTACAACCTCCCTCCTCTTTACTGTACCTTTCTAGAATCACTCTGTTGTATTAATGAGAGTTACAACCTCCCTCCTCTTTACCGTACCTTTCTAGAATCACTCTGTTGTATTAATGAGAGTTACAACCTCCCTCCTCTTTACTGTACCTTTCTAGAATCACTCTGTTGTATTAATGAGTTACAACCTCTCTCCTCTTTACTGTACCTTGTACCTCCACACAATAATTCAGATATGGTAATATGAGAGAACAGTAAAGTGTATGTTTTATGGTTCAGTGGCTGTATAGAATGTATGATTATGTGACTTATTTGACTTAATAAAAACGTACATAGTTTATACGGGGTTTTCAGCAGCAATTGTGGTCTAATATACCAAAAGTATTCTCATAAACTCTGTATTTGTGTTTCCTGAACACCATACTTTTCAGATTCAGCTTTAATTTGTTTGAGTCAAACCACAATTTCAGCTTACCCAATTCTGCTGAAAAGTATGCTGCAATCTCCAGAAATAGCTGCTGCTTATTCTCCCCAGAACAGAAGACATAAGCGTTGTTGGCAAAAACAAATCAATTTCAAAATACTGGAAACATTACATAAGTCATTAATATACAAAATAAATAATTGTGATCCTAGTATTGACCCTTGCGGCACACACCACCAAGTAATATCTGAACAAGTTGACCTATACTCACCCATCTGTACAAACTGTCGTCGGTTTTCAATGTAGCTTTTCAACCAATTAAGCCCCACACCTCTAGCGCCATACTTTTCCATCTTTTGTAGCAAAATGTCATGATCGATTGCATCAAAAGCTTTCTTCAAATGTATGTTGTGAAGACGGTATCTCAACTTTCATGCTCCAAATGGGCAATAGTGGTTCCCACTGGAGTCCCGCTTGTCTCCACCAAAGACAATGTATATTTCCGCCCCCGTCTGGATGAAGGCTACGACTATAGCTCCGGGATCCCCTCAGCGTTCATTCTCCACAGCATCAGCTGCTAGTTTGGCAGATAAAGCTGAACCCGCTAAAAAGGGAACTCACATAATTAACTACAAAACAGACCGCACAACGGTCACTAGTCTGGCGTTGCCGAACCTATCGCTGTGTTTTGGCACCGTACCAGCGCAGGCACAAACACACACACGCACTGACCGTGAGTTTGGAGGAACTGCATTTGCCTTCTTCTGGAGACGAATGTCCTTCACTCTCATACAATGTTGTTAATGTGCCGTTACCTCTCACAATCCCCTGTGTCAGCAAACTTTCTCTCACGCATGTAAGAGAGAGATGGCAGGGCAGATGGAAAATGTGTTGCACAAGTCCTGTTTCACATCTCTCTCTCCCTCCCTCCCTCCCTCTCCCTCCCTCCCTCCCTCCCTCCTCTCCCTCCTCTCCCTCCTCTCCCTCTCTCTCTCTCTCTCTTTTCATTTGCTCTCATCTCTTCTAAATGACCATTACATTTAGAAACAGTAGGCTACTATTTCCATTGAATGTCCAAAAGGGCCTACATGTAGCATTTGAATCTATTCACAATTTTCATTGAAATTGTGTTTTTATAGGTTCATTCTTCTTATTTGCTCATAAGGACCGAGACTTTTATCAATTAGTTCAACAGGATTTAATTCGGAAAATAGTGAGACTCATTTATCGTTTTCTTTTTAAGCATACTTTATTTTATGGTGCATTTGTTAAAAGCTTAAGCTCTGACATGTTGCAAAACATGATTGCTGTTTTTTTTCTTCAAAGATGTGGGGAGCCTGCATTGGTCCACAGAAGTGTGGGAACCATTGGTATAGACTCAAATGTCAGACCAAAACCAAAGCATAGCTGTCTAGACAGAACACAGTCAACTGTTTTGGCAAGTGGTTAGTTAGTTAGTGGTCGTGGGTGTCAAGGGGACAATAGTGATATTGTCAAATCTAGGTGTCAAATAAGACTAGACTCTGGGCTTTCCCGCCAGGCCTAACAGCTTTTCTGCAGGAAATCCTGTGTTAAACTGTAATTGATTTTTTTTTTGTAATTGTACTTTTTTGGAGTAGTTTTCAAAATCAGTCATTTTACTTTTATTTAAGTACATGCAATGTACTGTTTTAAATATTGTAGTTAGTTACATATCAAATAGCATTTGTTACAAAGTACACATTTTGTAGGTTTTTCCATAAGCATTGCCAATGCAGTCAATTAGCAATAAGGAGGTGCTCAATCAGTGTCAAGATTGAGCAGTGCAAAGCAAATCAGCGTTAGAGCTAAATCCAACTGAATTCCCATCAACTCAAAATGAGCATTTGGCTTCTAAGAGATTACATGATTCCCTGGCCACATCGTAGAGGATCAAGGGACCACTTCAGCGTCAAGTAGGGTAGGCTACTCAAATATACGAGCTAAAAAGCTCTCATCCATCTCAGCGATGGTTTAGCGTTAGCCCGGCTGTCTCGCTAGCTCACTGAACTCTATAATAATGAGCTTGTTTGCAAGTTTAACAGATAAGTGAGCTTGAACAGTATTGCATAATATAACAGTGCTGGGCATTACATTTATGGGAGTCAAATTGGAAAGTGGAATGTAACCCGGTCCATCTGGCTCTCCGTGGCATTACTCAGTCACACATGCCCATTATGCACCTTCGGTTCACGTGGGCTCTCTACCAGTTTATCTCGTTATTCTGTTTTCAACGAGCATTTTTACTTCGGCTATATCACAAATGCAATCAACTTAACTGCATCTGCGTTCTTATGTGGGACGTTACGTGGCGTAAACACCCATTACTTGGAGTAAACACCCATGCCATGCCTCAAGCATATTTTGGCTTCGAGCAGCCACATGATCACACAAGAGCCTTCAGTTGTTGTGTCATCAACAATAGTAGCCTATAGTCTACTGCTCCCTCCAGAGTCGGCTTTGCTCGGCATCTCCCAAATATAACTACATGCCTGTGGGCTAAATCATAATCATCCACTCCAATGTTGACGTTTTCTGTACAGTTTATCTAAATGAAAATGTTTCATGAGACGGTCGGGGCAGAATCTACCATTGATGCCACCCTACGGGGTCATGTTGAATCGTTCATGCACTTTATTTTGTAAAGGTGTATTTAATTAAACATACATTTTTACTTATTTAACTAGATGTTTATACTAGTAATTTTACTGTTACTTAAGTAAAATGTAATTTTTTGTACTTTCCCCACCTCTGTAATCACAGCACTATTTCCCGCTATTACATTAGTTACAAATAATATAGTATCCGCTTTAGACAATAAGAAATATTGGGTTGCACTTTTTATATACTGTATCTGTCAAAAGCATTTGATACAGTTGATCATTCTTTGCTCAGAAGATGATTCAGTATTGGTGTTCCACAAGGATACATTTTGGGTCCTGTCCTCTTTACCATTTATATTAATTAAATTGTCTCTTCTTTTACATCAAGTCCATCTTTATGCTAATGGCACTATTGTGTATTGTATTGCCGATTCTGTATAACTAGCCATTTGGAACCTGTAGCTTTCCTTTAATGCACTACAAGATGCACATATTAATCTTAAACTGGTACTGTACTTAATACAAATAAAACAGAATTCATGCCGTTTACTAGAGCCAGAGATATTGATGAACAATGAATGAACACTACACAACAACAACCACCAAACGCACATAGCACACACATCCACACGCACACACTCACTTTAAACAAACACACTGTAGCACCCACTCCACACACTTTATATTTATTGATGAAGGATTGCACTACAACTCGTACACCTTACTGTAAATTGTACCTAAAATTGTACCTCATCCCATTTCTGCTTTGCACTAGATAGTACTGTACATTAGTACACTGCATAGTATTGTATATTATATGGTAACTCAGAACATTGTACATATGTCTATACCGAACACTGTGACCTCATTTTTCTTCTTCTAAATTGCATGCTATATTATGTTATTTGATACTATCTTGTCTAGCACAGTCTCTGGAGCGTAACAGTAAGACGCATTTTGTATGAAAGTATTCTGTACTTCTGTATGACAACTATTAAAGAACTTGAACTTGATTAATAGTATGCTATTAACCAGAGCCTGTCTGGACCGTGTCCCCATTAACAAACTCTTGGAAGAAAGTTTGAGTTGTGCTCGCAAACTCTTCAAGGTATAATACTCTGGCCATCGCCCTTGACCGAGGTAGTACAACTGGAGTTGGTCCCCGGGTGCTGCACTATGTGTGGCTGCCCACCGCTCCTGAATAGTTAGGATGGGTCCAATGCAGAGGACGAATTTCCCCAAGGAGATTAATAAAAGCAATTCTTCTTCTCCTAGATTTATTAGGTGTTTATTAGATGTATACCGTAATTCCTCTAATAGTAACCGGGTCTCAAATACAAGCCGGGTCTCTATTAATGGCCGGGTGCGCTCTTGAGCTAAGCAATTATAAGCCAGCCTCCTAATACAAGCCGGGTTACTAATATACTGAGCTGCATACTGAGCTAGTTACTTGATTTCACTTTGAAAACGTTGAAATGACCAGTGACCACCTGTAATTGCACTGTTTACTATTTCATACAGTACTTGGTTTCAATAAATGAACCCAGTACATTTTACTGGGTTCAAACTGACACAAAATGTTGATTTATTCATTATGATCCGTTTGAAAATTTGAAATATAGGCCTCCCTCTTATACAGGCCTCCTCCTAATACAAGCCTGGTACCCGCTACAGTTGAAACAAATACAAGCCGGGGTTACTATTAGAGGAATTACGGTAGCTAGGTACTCACCACTGTATCCTGTATGATAAGGTGGGTTGGTCTTCTCTGGCAGAGAAGTGTAATTATGATTGAAACTTTGGACCCCTATCTAACTCAATCAAATGACCAGCGTCTTATACTTAAGGTCCCCTGAGCATGGTCTGAATTTGGAAAGTCAAGCCTTTTATTTCACTGCAATAAATTCATGGAACGATCTTGAACACACCCTAAAGATCAATACTTTCCTAACCTATGGACAGTTAAATCATTACCACAAACCACTCTTTCAATGTGTAACTGTTTTAACTAGGGGTGGAACCGGTTCGCATTCTAACCGTACACCGTTCGGTACGACCTCCACGGTTCGGGCATGTGTGTATTGTTCGGTTATAATGTTAGCCGCAAGCTAGGCTAACGTTACGTTAGCCGCAAGCTAACCGTGGAAATGCTCACAGCGAAGTGATTCCACGACACAAGTTCCATTAGTGGGGAAGGGGGGGGTATATTGACGATGCTTGACAACAGAGGTTCAAAGATAACTTCACGTTTATTAGCTGTTCATTTATATTATATCATCAGGGCTTCTCCAGGTTCCAACGCTGTGTGTTACTGTTGATTATTTACTTCCTGGTGTGACGTCACTTCAAATGCGGCTAGCAAGACTCTCAAAAAGCAAAAGCGAGTCGAGTCGATTAGGTACCATGCAGTGAAAAGCGGCATAAGAAAATACTTCATAATGTTTCATGCAATTAAAAAGTTTATATATATTTAGTACACATGATTTATTTATTTTAAATAACAGTGACTTTTCCTTTTTGATAAGAAAGTCTAGTGCTTGTTGAGCATGCATCCTCTGTGCATCCCCTTAACAATTGTGTGTATTGAGCTGTACTGTATTGTACCCATTCTGCAATCTGTTAATAACATTTTCAATCGATCAATACTTTATTTCGATGGCCTTTGTCTATAATGTTGCGACAATTTTTTTTATTATTTTGTTTGTTTGCACTAAGTTAATGTTGCCTATATTTTTCAGTCAGTTCGGTCTTTGTGTGCCAAACATTATTTAAGGCAAACCGCTGTAAACCTTTTTTTTTACCAAATAAATGAGAAGCATGTTTAAATCAGCAATGCCCCTCTTGCTGTACCAAAATCTCTCCTAGCTCTAACCGGTCACTGTCAAAATAATGTGCCTGATGTCAAACTGCCTCATTCTTACAGTTTTTGCATGACTACGTTCTTGAGAATAACTGAAAAGTTGGATTATTTTTAGGCTATATATCTTAAGCTGATGTATGGTATTTTTGGAGTGTTACGTTTAAAAAAAAAAATTAAAACAGTGTATATCGAACCGAACCGAAAACCGTGAGACCAAAACCGTGATACGAACCGAACCGTGAATTTTGTGAACCGTTCCAACCCCTAGTTTTAACGGATTATTCTTGTCATCTGTGTTTTGAATAAAGGTTTGCAATTAAATTAAATAAAATTTGGATGGCGATGTGAATATAAACACAACACAAATAAAACTCCACAGGATACCTTTAAGGTCATGTGTTGTGTATGTTGCCCCCAAATTCTTGTGGGGGACTGGAGTGGGGGTTAATCTCTTCCCCCTGCCGTCGAGCTACTGTATGACGTCTGGGTCACGTAAGTAAGATTGCCAGCACACACTGCAATGTAAAAGTCTAATTCCGGACACATCCCTGCTCTGCAGGACTTACACTAGGCTCTCCCGGTTCATCGGGGTGGCCTTACAGGACAAAGCTTGTCCTTAATTCAATCGCCTGCCTCGTCTCCGATGGGAAAACAAGCATACTGTGGAATGTTGTCCGTCACCTAATGTGTTCCTTGTAGTAGGGGCTCAAGCCCAGGACAACGCAGTGGGTCTTAACCAAGCTAAGCGCTTTGACCTTAAAATGAACGGTTTTACGGTTCAGTAAAAGTAATAGATTGTAACTGTGACAAGCTACAGTTCGATTTACGGATTTCAAGTTTAGAATCCTTGCTAATAGCAGTGAGATGTATTGATGCATCCCAACCACTGGGAATATATTTTGCTGCTGTGTTTCTAACGGTTGATTTAATTCTCGGATAAAACAAGTTAAAATGGCCACGCTGGCTCTTATTCGGCTACCTCATTTGGTGAATGCAGCCAATCAGGAGCATCCAAATGTTGTAACACATATGCCTTAAACACACCTCTGAAACCTTAATTAAACCTTAAATTAATCAAATGGCTATCCAAACCTGTGGAATGCTGCGTTAAAAACCTGTTTCAATCGGCAACACTCGTAGCTTCATAGTGAGTACACGCTGTCGTTTTTGAATTGTTGCAATTAGTTAGGAAAAGGGGCTTGTCAAGGTAAAGTGCATCACTGGCATATTGATTGAAACAGCCCTTTATCCATGTACATTAACATGCAAGGTCTACAATAGGCCATTTCCCCAGCAGCCATTTTGACTCGTCATAGATGGGTAAACAAAGGTGTAACCATTATATAGAATAATGAATTCTATATGTACAGTTTCTACGTCAAATGTATATACTCTCTTTTCTGGACTCTTTTTGTATCACAAACAGTACTGTATTTGCAAATCTGGTATGTCATAAATGTATAGATGTAGCAGTACTGTCTATCATGTATGTCGTGTATGTCATATATGTTATGATGAATTGAAAATGGGGGACCCTGATGTAAACAAGACGAAAGTCTTTCTCTGGTCTGCATCTCCTTAACAATTGTATTGAGCTGTACTGTACTGTACCCATTCTGCAATCTGTTAATAAAGTTTTCAATCAATCAATCAATCAATCAATCAATCAATCAATAAATATCTATAGTTACACCTTTGTTTACTCTAATCTATGACAACTTGACAAGTAGACAAAGTGAAAAGAGCCTATTCTATGTTCCTGATCGCACGTCATCTTGATTTAAGTGCTGACTTGTCACATGTGACAGAAACAGACCACACAGAGACAGGGGACCGTTGCAGACTTAGCAATACCCTTTGCTGCCAAGCAGAGGTCAGTGAGCAGCGCGGTGAGAACTGGACCGTTGTGCTGACAGTACAGACCCGAGAGAGCTGTCCAAGCGAGAGACTGACCACACGCTTCTTCCTCACGGAGCTTTCTTCACGAGATGTACTGTAGCAAACAACCGCTTCTGTTCGAATTAATGTTGAGTTTTTTTATTTTATGGTCTTATTTACAGACAAATCAAAAACACCCGTGTGTGGACTTGCAAACAAAAAAAAAAAAAAAAAATAGAAAATCACAAATGTACATAATAAGGCAAGCTCACACACAAAATCCAAAATCAACGACCGAAAAAAAAGGAATAGGCTGAAGCACATGCTTATTTTTGCCTATCCTTTACAAATTCTTAAAAAAACGAAATATATTTTAATATAAGAAAGAAAAACTTAAAATATGCTGCAAGATATAATTAGTTTTTCTAAAGAGCAATGCTGAAGAACTCTTACTCAATCTAAATGCGCTCTTATCCAAATCGCTTTGCAACGTATGCCTCAAATTCACCCATTCGGTCACAGATTCTCACACATAGTGACGGCAGATGCAACCATGCGAGGTGCTAACCCTTTCACTGCCACACGACAGCCGGTTAACCCTTTCACTGTGACAATACAGAAGGTTAGCCCTTCACTATCACACAACCGATGGCGATGCTCCATCATTAGCATCATTAGCTCCACGGATGCGGGTTAACGGTTACTTGCTCAAGGACACTTCCACCACGCTGCCGGGGGGAGCCGGAATTAAAACGGGAGCGTTCCGATTACCAGACGACCGTTCGACCTCCTGAGCCACCGTCGCCCCCATTTTTAGGACCAATCTAGATGTCTTGTCCTCACAGGACTTGATAAGAAATCACCTGACATCCCTTTTAGGCAATTATGTACATAGACTTAAAAAAGTTTCAAAGTGAACCATGTAGGCTGTATCGCCGATGGGGAAAAAGCACGTCTGAGCTCAGTAGCGACACGGGACGGTAAGTATACAACAGTTGGACACCATGGTAATGAAATAGAGTTGATCTAATACCGCGAGTCTCTGCGTTCCACATTGCCAGACACGAGAGGGGAATACTGAGCAAGTCCAAATCTAATCATATCGCCGTGTAGAAGCTCTGAAGGTGTGACAAATTCAATTGATGCACACACTCATAACACGCGCTCGGCAGCGACGGCAGAGGAGGATTTTCAGCCATGCTCGGTAGAAAGGCAGTCAGAAATGCATGAGCTTATTTTATTTGTACACAAATCTACAGCAAATGGGGCACAAAAGTTGACGTCCGGTATAAACTTGCAAATGAAATACAACGTAGTTTGGAAAATATAACAAGACAATGCAATGTACACAGTATACAGAAGTATACACTATTTGACTCTGTAATTAGTCTCCTCCTCACTACTCTAAGAAGTCTTTGTTTGTCATGATGCAGCAAACAATGTAAGATGGGCGACACACAGGAACACACACACACACATGCATTGGATCGCCAATGAAATGCCTCTCTGTGCTTGACCCATGACATAGTCCTTCCCTCCAAGGGCACTCAGAGACCCATCCAAGTGCTCCTGTCTGTCTTCGTCAGGGACGCGACAGCGTTAGCGATCTGTTCTGCATGTTTTTCTATTGGGTTTTTGGGGGGGGGGGGGGGACCCTTGCGAGCACAGAAACTACACAGAGAAAGGCCCGGGAGATACCCCACCTGGGTACCTGGCAACACGGCATCCGGGTCCCCAAGCGGGAATCGGACACAGGACCTTCTTGCTGTGAGGTGACAATGTTAACCACTACACCACCACCATACATCTACCTCTTCATGATTTAATATGTAGAATCAATAAGGGATTGTGGTTTTCACCTAGTCGGCGTATTTCATGAGAACTATAAATGTTAATGTGTACACTTTATACTACATACCACTTTAAAGGCAGCGTTAAAGAATCTTTTACATCCTGGTTTGATAACAGTATGCTTGTGATGTGGTTAAAAGAGCCTGGTTCTGACAATGAGAAAAAACAAATCTAATCTAACTTGAGGGATTCCCCTGGCGTTCCTGGCCAATAAAATCGCGGGAAGCAACCCATTCCGCGGGAAGCAACCCATTCCGCGGGAAGCAACCCATTCCGCGGGAAGCAACAGTTGTGATTGGAGGATAAAGAAAAGAGGGCGGGGTTTGAGATAGGTCAACTGGCATCGCTATTCTCTACAACTTTCCCACATGACATGTTACAGTGAGTATACAGTATCTCTTGCTGATAACCCTCCAAACCAACATGTATTGTATTACTAAAATATACTCACGTAAGAAGTGCTTTTCTAGTAAGGCAATTTCTAGGTGGCCTTTGACCTCATTTAGGCGATCCGCCTCAGTCCTCTGGAAGTCCTGGAGGACTGCAGCCATAGCGAGGGTCCCTGGACCAGCCTAAATGAGTGCAACGAACAAATACAAACATATTCAGTTAATATACAATAATTTACGATTAGATCAAATAATTATATTTTTAGTATTAAAACACACAGTCATTCTCAAGACATCGATCAAACCAAGAGCTGCCATCTATAAATGGTAAATGGCTGCATATATATATATATATCTTTTATCCAAAGCGCTTTACAATTTGTTCCTCACATTTTACACATTCACACACCGACGGCGGAGGCAACCATTGCAAGGTGCCAACCTGCTCATTGGGAGCAATTAGGGGTTAAGTGTCTTGCTCAAGGACACTTCGACACACTGCCCGGGAGGAGCGGGGATCGAACCGAGAACCTCCGGATTACCAGACGACTGCTCTACCATCCCGAGCCACTGTCGGCCCCAGGCTGCCATCTATAAAGTTCAATTAAATTATGTTACCTAAATCGTAAGGCCTTTCTGATATCTCTGGTATGGTAAGGGTTCATTGTAGGTCACATTTCATTGATCGACTGCTTACAGTCACAGTACTTTTCAAGTGATACAGAGACAGAAAAGCCAAGGGTAAATCAGAGAGACGTAGAGAAAAACCATTCCAGTGGATTCTGACTGAAGGCACCCGCGACGCAACACAGGATTATCTAGTACCGAGAAAACATGCCAACGCCCTCTCTCTCCATTACACCGACACGAACGGGAGTATCTAGTACCGAGAAAACATGCTATTGCTAACACACTCTCTCTCCATTACACAGACACGAACGGTTTTCATCCTCCAGCCCCCCTCTACCTACACTGGCCAGCCTGGCCGCCTCTGTTATAGTAGGTCTGAAAACATGCTAACACCCGCCTGTTATGATCGTAATTCTGAATTGTGGCAGAGAGAGAGAGAGAGAGAGAGAGAGAGAGAGAGAGAGAGAGAGAGAGAGAGAGAGAGAGAGAGAGAGAGAGAGAGAGAGAGAGAGAGAGGAGAGAGAAGAAGAGAGAGAAGGAGCGAAAGAGAGAGGAGAGAAGGAGAGAGGAGCGAAAGAGAGCGAGGAGAGAAGGAGAGAGAGAGAGAGAGAGAGAGAAAGAAAGAGAGAGAGAGAAAGAGAGAGAGAGAGAGAGAGGAGAGAGAGAGAGAGAGAGAGAGAAGGAGAGCGAAAGTGAGTGAAGAGAGAGAAAGAGAAGGAGAGAGAAATAAAGAGAGATAGAGAGAAAAAGAGAGCGAGATAGAGAGAGAAAAAGAGAGCGAGATAGAGAGCAAAAAAGAGAGCGAGATAGAGAGCGAAAAAAAAATATATATTGAATTGTGGGAGTGAAACTAAAGAATGTGTTGAGAAAACAAGAAACGACAACATCCTGATATAAAATAAATAATAAAAGACGAACCCAGAGACCAGAAACAGCAAACACACAGATGAGCAACACCATGGAGACGAGAGAGAATGACAGGAATGTCAGAAATAGAAAGATAAGGAGACATGGGGGGGGGGGGGGGGGGGGGGGGCATGCCAATGTGGGACGACGAGAAGCATACCAAGAAGCTCTGAAATAATGGATAATAATGGAAATGGATGGTAAATATTTCTTCCACCTACGGCTCATTGACTCAGAACTAAAGATCATGACAGGCAGTGGCAAGGTTCTGCACCAGGGAGAGAGAAGACCTGCAGAGACCCCCCACCACCCACCGAATATACAATGTATCTGCAGATATGTAAAAGGATTATGTACAGACAGATAGATAGATAGATAGATACGCGTCTTTCAAAGATATATATATGGTAAATAAATATATATAATATATATAAATATATATAATAAGTACAAACAAACAAACAGAGGTGGGTAGTAGTTAACGCACTACAATAACCTCGGACAGAGAGCAGGAAGTGGAAGAGGAAGATCACAAGCCACGCTCACGGTCACAAGGTCTCCTTCCTAATCAGCAAAGAGGGTGGGTTCAGATGAGCAGGACTTCCTCATGGGGGGCAATTAAGCAGAACTGTATTGTATCGAAGGTCGCTTTCATAACTGGATAAAGGGCGATGGGGGGGGGGGGGGTCACAAAGGGTCAAAAAGACAAGACTGAACAAATAATGGCCTGAAAAATATGAGTAGCCTAAACAATGACAGTGTGACTTATATATAAAAAGGCATTGTGCTATTTTTTCATAATTTATGGTATGGGTATATCTATTGATCAAAAACTCAATCTTGAAAACATGTTTTTGTCAACATGGTATTGGGAGTGGAGAAAGAAATCGATACAGCAATATATCGCATTAGTTTGTTCGCTAATGTATCGATCCAGTGACACCAAGTATCAATATTAAAACATGTATGATGAATATCTTTTTTAGTGCAAATGGTAACAAAGTTTTCCATTGGGGACATAATTTGCAGTTGAAAAAAGCAAATCAATCTCAATATCGTTGGTGGTCTTCGGTGATTCAATCACACCCCTAATAGTCATCAACCATACTGTATGTGTGTGGTTAACACCGTCTCAGTAATAGGTGAAAATGTGAAACCATTGAAAATAAGCAGCTTTATAACTAAAACGGTCTACCAAAAAGAAAGATTTAAAGCTGTCATACCAAGACAATAACAAGAAACCAAGAGGTGTGTGGGCAGAGGCAGACATACTGTAACAACTGGTCCACTCCCATTAGGATACTTTTGTGACTGACTGACTGACAGCAGCGGAAGAAGCAATTCACACCATTGGCATAATAAAAGAAGGTTTGAGGGGGAGGAAAAGGGAAGTGAACGGTTGCAATCCAACACATATTCTCTTTGGTTTCACAGCTCTGGTGACAGACTGGTATCTTTTTTCATTTATATTTACCTTTTTTTATTTGTATGACAGCTCAGACTCAATCTTGATGACTTGGACTCGGACTAGGGTAATAATGGGGACTCGACACAGACTCGACTAAGGCTTTTCTTAGGTGACTGGGACTTGGACTTGGACTCGAACACTGGGGGCTCGAGACTCGACTCTGACTCGAGATTTAGTGACTCGACTACAACACTGGCATAGACACATTTCACCTGTTGAAACGGTTAATAGCTTGCCAGTGAACTCATTTCACAATCATAACGGCACGGTGGCACAGTGGTTAGCACTGCTGCCTCACAGCAAGAAGGTCCTGGGTTGGAAACCCAGCAGGGGGCCTTTCTGTGTGGAGTTTACATGTTCTCCCTGTGTTTGCGTGGGTTTCCTCTGGGTACTCTGGTTTCCTCTCACACCATAAAGACATGCGTGTTAGGCAGGGACTACAGATGGAAACTAGCTCATTAGCTAATTCTTTACATTTACATTGATGTGGAAACTGAAGATGTTGATTAACCCATTCTTCGCCAGGCATTGTACCCTTCTTATACCATCCTCTGCCAGCTCTATTTGTCTATGGAGATGTTCACCTACTTTGCAGGGCTATAACTTTTTAAATTGTATTGCTAAATTGACATTACTATGGCCCATTCAACATCAATTATCTATCGTTCAGTATGTGGGAACGTTATACTTTTTCATTCACACATTCATACAAAAATACGGTCTAGAGTATGAATATGTTTATATCGTTTTCTGCAGTATTTCATAGAACGTGAGTTATAGCCATTTATGCATTATATTAGATCATCAAATGCAGTTTGATAGCAATTGACGTCAGATAAAAAATTTCAATTGTACAAGGTCCTAAACGTCATGACTCATCATCTGCTGGTGACCGGAGGGGGGGGGGGGGGGGGGGGGGGGGTCGTTTATAATGCAATGACCGACGTTAAATGATTCATGTCGTATGGGTGATATATAGATCATAGCAGTTTGTATGGATAATAATAATCAAAAACGCTGAAACTCACCGCAGCTTCCTCGTAGCGATGGGGGATGATACTGGAGCAAAAATATCGCTATTATGGGATGTTGATCTATGCGCTCTATTTCCAGGTTGTATAATACTATATACGTCCAAATAATGTTGTTTATCAAGTTATGGCAACGGATCGATTATCCAGTGTGTCCAGATGGAGTCCCGCGAGCGATAGCGAGTGGCGGACGGAATAGGGGTGACACCAAGCACTTCCGGCCCCACTTCCGGTTTGGCAACTCGCCGATCGGCCACCAGGTGGCGGTATTGAAGCGCTGGAGAGTTGAGTGGAGATCTACAGCACCAGTCATGACTCCGTGGGTGAAATGTGAATACCATGACGAAAATTTTAAATATTGATCTCGATGACGGCGTAATCCGTCATTGGCGGAGAATGGGTTAATGTGCACCGTCCCTGGGTAAAAAAATTATTAATAAACTAAACTAATCTATAACCATATGTTATAAACCTGTGATGACTTTATGGGGCGACAGTGGCTCAGGACGTAGAGCGGTCGTCTAATAATCATAAGGTTCCCGGTTCGATTCCGGCTCCTCCCTGCAGCGCGTCGAAGTGTCCTTGAGCAAGACACTTAACCCCTAACTGCTCCCGATGAGCAGGTCGGTACCTTGCATTAGGGCTGGGCAATTAATCAAAAAAAAATCGCGATCTCGATTCATAGACCTATGCAATCTCATTTCTAAATTATGATGATTTTTTTTGTAAATTTTTTTTAATGATTTATTAAAATATGTTTTGTTGAATTTTTTTTTACATTTTTACTTAACTTTTTTTTTTAATTATGACGATTCTGACTTGAGTTATTTTGTATGTTACAAGATACTTTTAAGTTTAAGTCAAGCACTTTCATATATGTTATGTTTAAGTTTAAGTCAAGCACTTTGATATAATGTTATGTTGTCTGTTTAAGAAAGAGTGCAATAAATGATTTAATTGAAAAAATAAGAATCGTGTGAGAGAATCGTGATCTCAATTCTTAGAGAGAAAAATCATGATTCACATTTTATCAAGAATCACCCAGCCCTACCTTGCATGGTCACCTTCGCCGTCTGTGTGTGAATGTGTGAGTGAATGGGTGAATGTGAGGCATAAGTTGTAAAGCGCTTTGGATAAAAGCTGCTATATAAATGCAGTCCATTTACCAGTTGCGGCTGTGTTTCAGCTTGACAATATTGCAGGCCATGTTTCAGCTCGACAGTGCCATTTCCACCCACTATCTCAGATCCAGGCTATTACTTCTATCTGATCTGGAGAATGAAGTGAGTAACAGAAGAACAGAATGGACCGGGCCTCGTGTATATAAAATACAAAGGGACGGTGTCAAAGTGTTGAACAACATGAAAGCTGTTGTTCTGGTCCAATCAGCCAGCTCCAGATCCCTCAGATCAAACAACCAAATCTGCCTTAAAATCCCACACGCAAGACTGGTGACGAAGGGAAACCGGGCATTCGCAGTCGCAGCACCTCATGGTACCAAAGCACCTCAAAGGCGCACAGGGAACAAAATAAACTTTTTGACTTACCAGCCATTTGGCTGGTAGATTTTAAAAACTACCAGCCAGGCAGATTTTTTACCAGCCAAAAATTAAAAATTGCTTTTTAGTATATATATATGTGTTATTATGACTATATAATACTCTCATATGCTATTTTCAATTAATATCATAAACAACATAAGGAATTAGGGGTGCACCGATGTATCGGTCGGGTATCGGTATCGGCCGATAAGTGCCTTGTTGACTGCAATCGGCCTATCGGCCGATAAGCTCGAATGTGCCGATGGCAGTAGCCGATAAATATCCATCAATTTGTGTAGCGTCAAGACAAAAAAAAGTTCACTCGCGACTTGCACAACACCGTCCCCAGTCCCCCCCCCCACACACACACAAGCTACTAGGGATGGGTACCTTTCACATTTGAACCGATACCGGTACCTGTGAATCGATACCGGTACCCAACGGTACCTTTTTTCGGTACTTTAGTCTCAAGAAATGTTATTTACCTACCTCAGTCGTGAAAAAAAAATCCAAACTTCAAATAACTACAATTTCGACAGTTTTCGGCTTGCCATTGCTCCGACTGCTTTGTTGTTGAATCAAGTCAAATCCTAGGTAAGCATATATTGTGCGTGTGAACGTTGACATGAAAAGAAAAAAAAATCACTTGATTCGATACTCTGTAGTACCGACGTGTTTCGGTTCAGTACCTCAAAAGTACCGAATTCAGTACCCATCCCTACAAGCTACTGCATCAAAGTTACTACTTATGATTAACAAGGCATTCATTTTGTGGCATTAACGTTATATAGTTAGTGTTACATGTTCAATAACATCAGCATATTATTTACCAGAACGTAGCAAGCGTTCATACTAGCTCAGTTCCTTCCGTTGCTCACAGAGCCCTGAGTTTTACCCATTCTGCAATCTGTTAATAACGTTTTCAATCAGACACATGTATAGAAAGGCTTTGTTTTATTATAACATTAGTTGCAGTAAAATCATTATGCCTCATTTAAGTCATCCTGCGGAGGTAAAAGCTAAACGTCAGCCGCGCGTCAACATTGTTGTTGTAGAAAAGCTCTCGTCAACTCAAAATCAATGGCGGACAAAAGCCGAAGTAAAAAATGTATACGCGCTTGCCGATTGCGATTGGTGGTAACAGCAGAGGCGGGTGCAAGCGGTGTGTGACGTAATTGGCAGAATCGACTGTCAATCAAAATTTCATTGGTTGAGACAATAGTATCTAGCTGTAGCCCAGCAGGTAGACCATGCTGGGAGAACTAGTATCTAGCTGCAGCCCTGCAGAACATACTGGGAGAGAGATAGTGCTATTTCTTGATGTTTCCTTTTTTTAAGTAAGTAAAGAGGCCTATGTTCATATCGGTGAGCACAAATATACAGTGGTTTCATAAAAAAAAATATTAAAAAAATAATTGTTGCCACAAATATCGGAATCGGTATCGGTATCGGCCGATTGTGTTAGTTGAACAATCGGTATCGGTGGCAAATTTTCATATCGGTGCATCCCTATAAGGAATATTAGCATAATTTTGAGTGGACTGAAGGAATGAGTCGGCGTTAATAGTTTTAAATGCAAATAATTTATTGAAACATAGAAGTGGGGTCGGGGACACACACACTGTTTCAACTCACCACCCCTGCATCATATTGTAGTCTAGTCTGTCTTCAAACTTCCACTCCTCTCGAAACCTTTTTATATTTGAATATCAACATTATCTGTGCATCCTCAGTAATCCTCAGTTTACTACAATATACTCCTCTCCTGAGTCCTGACTAGTGACTTCATCGTCTTTCCAAACGCACGCACACACACAGAGAAAGGGAGAGCCTGGTCTACAAGATACACTACACGACCAAGGTACCCATGTACATGTCAAAATACTTCCCAAAGGTCAGTGAATACCACGATCACAACACCAGAGGGAGCTCCACAAATCATGTTAAACCCAGATTCGGCTCAAACAAGGGACTAAACACGTTTCACAATTATGCCACATCAATGTGGAACGCCCTACCCAAAGCTGTAAAGGAATGTGAATCATTCACTACCCAGTACCCACTTTCAAAACCACTCTCAAAGAACACCTATGGGAGACTGCAATTCGAAACTGGCCCCTGTAAATGTCCTAACCCAACCCCCTCCAATGTACAGTAAATGACCAAGTATGGTTGTCAATATTCCAATGTACAGTTTTGCTTGTACAGTTGTACAGTGTTCCCCTGAATCCCCACCCACCCCTCCTACCCAATCCACCCACCCACCCCACCCACCCAACCACCTCCAATTTGCAATGTTCCATTAATGGCCTGTCATTTACCCCTATAAATAACAGTCTCCCCATTAATTAAATGACATGGATCAGCTTCCATCCTATGCAAGGTAAATTGGGCCGACCCCGTTTTAATAAGCCAGCCCATCAAAGCGCGTGCAGATCGTTAGTGAGGCCGGGGAGAGGATTTTTACTAGTAACAGTTGCACATAGACAAATGACAGTGGAAATGAGAGGGGCTAGGGCAGATAGATAACCACGGGAACAGCCCTGTGTCGTCACCTTTCCCTTGTTTCTATGGAAACTAGCCCAAAACACAAAAACCAAACCCAACCTTGTGCTCATCTAGCATAGGCACACATCTCTTGGCAAATGACAAAGAGACAAGAGTCTGTTTTATACACTCCCCTCAATCTAGATCTAGTCTAGGACCAAAACATGATTAATCGTTCCTATTCTGCTCATTCTTAAAAGATACAGTACAATGATGTTTTAATTCAGTCATCGATTACTTATTGTGGAATGTTAATGTCATAAGTCTAAGTATAATTTCTTTCAGCTTCAGAAGTATCATTTGTTTAGTAATATAACCGTTTTAGGGCTTACTTAAAATCGTCAGAGGAGCCAAGAACTAAATAATTCCACTGCTCTGTGGTCTAACGGGACTAGAAGATGTGACAATACTACTGATCGTGATTCATTGTTTTATCAAGCCAGCACTTTGATAGGATCACAGTGGGCACATGGGAAACACACCTCGGTGGGGAAGGAGCAGTGCATTGATCCGGGGTGTAAATCACTGAATGAATAATATATGCCTTCTACTTTCATAAAGCTGCACAAATCTATAGGGCTATCCCGTTTCTAAAGACATCGACATTCCCTGCCATATTGTTTGAGGACCTAGCTAGTAATAATAATAATAATAATAAACAACGTGTATAGCACCTTTCATATTAGCATTTGCAAGAATTGCCCAAAGTGCTTCACAGCAGTGATGCAGACACAAAATAGACAGGCCTAAAATGAGCATAAAATTGGCATAATTATAGATAGGCATAAAATGAATAAGTTCTCTAACGTAGAGCACAGAATGAACTACTGTATGGATAAGTTCTCTAACGTAGAACACAGAATGAACTATGAATAAATTCTCTAACGTAGAACACAGAATGAACTATGAATAAATTCTCTAACGTAGAACACAGAATGAACTACTGTATGAATAAGTTATATAACGTAGAACACAGAATGAACTATGAATACATTATCTAACGTAGAGCACATAATGAACTACTGTATGAATACACAGTGTTTCCCCTATATGCATTCAGCAGTGGCGCTGCAGAGGCACAGCACCGCTGCTGAATTTTTTTCAGGGGAAACACTGAATACATTCTCTAACGTAGAACACAGAATTAACTACTGTATGAATAAGCTCTCTAACGTAGAACACAGAATGAACTACTGTATGAATAAGCTCTCTAACGTAAAACGCGTAGAGAATTTATATAAAAACCTCCCGGACAATCTGTAATAGATTTCTGTCAGTTGTGAAAAATAAAACAATTAAAATGAAAATCCTCTGTAATCCTGATATCTTGCTAGCTCCTGTAATGTGAGACAGTTTTATAATGCAAGTTGTGAGTGGTAAGGTATGCACGTGGGGGGGGGGGGGGGGGGGGGTTGAATATACACATTTATGTTTATGAATGGCAGCCGATCACCATCCTTGGCCAGTCTTGGGCATAAATATTGTATCTCTCTATGCGGTCACCTTTCCAGAGTAGTCAGCCAGCTTGTCAAAGTACCCTCGTAAGCCAGAGAATTATTAGCCTGCAATTAGCCTCTCTATGGAGTCAATGTGGCAGACAGGAGTGCAGGCAAATTTGGACTGAGGCGACACGACCTGAAGCTAAGTGGCGTAAAACGAGACAGAACTGACCTCACCACTAAATTGCTGACAACACAGAGCAATTAATTTGGTCAAAAAGGTCGACGGTGTGATGAGATGAAAGAAGTGCCTTTTATCCACTTAAGACACAGCGTCTTACACACGATGCACCGTCCAGTGGTTTCTGCCATCCAGAGTCCTTAGTTACCATGGAAACCACTCACTGCTATGCCCAGCCTTTTGGGAGAGGATTCCTTTTAAAAGATCTAACCTGTTAAGCCGTAAGGGACCCTGCTTTTCTTTATCATAAATCGATCAATAGAGACCGTATTATATCCCCAATTATCATATCATGGGGTATCATTGGAAAGCCACACTCATTTGCTACAACCCTGTCCAAAGGTTTTCGAGATCGCCAAATGATTGACGGAGCTAGAGCCCCCGGAGGTCGGGGGTGGTAATGTGTACTTTGGCGCACACGCCTCACATATCGGCACGTAACTCGAGATTTTGTCACCTGAAAAGGCAATTGACAGGCAACAAATAGGGCTTTAATTTGATCTATATATTGTATTAAAAGAAATGCACACCCGAGCCGCTAGAGGTCGGCAAAGTGGCGCGTCGCGAATCGTCCTCATGAGGGCCGATGTTAAGAGGTTGTTGTTTTTTTTGCCAAGAGTAAAGACCATAACCCTATCAAAACAGCAGTCAAAGTGTATATTTTCATTTTTACCGATGTTTTGTAAGATTTACCGAAAATAAGAATTTATCGAAAAAATGCTAATTATATCTCTTTTATCGTAAAAACGTGAGGAAATGAATAAATCCAGATTTAACCCTGCCATTGGAAATAGGAGCCTTTTCCCTATCCATAGATGTATGATTTGGCCATAATAAGGTCAAGGTCAAGTTCAAGGTCAAATATGAATTTATAATTAAAATCGATTATCATTTATTACTATATCTACAAATCCTTCTATTTAATCATCTTCCCTTTATTCATTTGCTTAGATCTTTTGTACACTTGATCTCAATGAGGTGGTGAATGAGCTCATGGAGCGAAATCTCTTTGTTACAATTGTAACATAGTGTTATTCACCGGCACAGATGCAAAAAAAATATCATTTATATTCTCCTTTTTTTCATTACAATTTACTCAAGCCTAGTAAATGACACAATATTTCTGACACTGGGAATACATACCCCCATGTTCCTAGATACCAAGAACATGCTAATTGACCTTGTAGAAGTGGAGCAATCTTCCATTTACTTAGGCATGTACCTTTAGGCGAAATTTTTAAAATAGGGCTACAGCTTAAGAAACTCTCATCTGATTCATTTTAAAAGATCTTTAAAAGAAACTCGCATCTGAAAGGAAAAAAAACTGTGATTTTATTTATGTCTGCACTTTATGTGCTCATTTTATGCCTGTCTTTTTTCTGTTGTGAAGCACTTTGAGCTGCAGTTTCTGTATGAAAGGTGTACAAATAACGTTTTTTATTATTATTATTATTATTATTATTATTATTATTATTATTATTATTATTATTATTATTATTATTATTATTATTATTATTATTATTATTATTATCTGACCTTAGAAAGCAATAGATTATAATTTGCTCAACATAAAATCACATCAAAAGTAATAATTTTCCCTGGACGTGTTTGTTTTGTAGCAAGTAGTTACACTTGCCACCATCTTTGGTGTTTTCCCCATTCCCCCATGTACAGTATAAGAAGTGGTGTGAAATGGACAGAACTAGCTACGGGTTCGCCGTCAGGAGGACAGAAGAGGCAGCTACTGTACGCCAACAGTGAAAAATGAACACAATCACAGAGTTACTCATTGAAACGCTGACAGCAGCAGCAGCAGCAGCAGCAACGACAACATAGAGGAGGCAACCAAACAAGGAGCGGGAAAAGATCAGACGGTTGTGCATCAGACTATTTATTTTCCCTCTGGGTTTGATCTTCAAAAGACACCGTCGGCGTCACATCATATCCTGTTCTCTAACATTACAAACGCTGGGATGCAACAGAAAGACCATGAGGATGAAAGGGACCGGATTACGAGAGCAAGAATTTCAATAATATCATCCGAAGATCATCCATATTAGATTAGATTAGATTCAAATGTATTCAGAACACAGCCGCCCCGCCTGATCTCCAACCTACCAAAGTCAGCCCATGTTACTTAGGGACCTGCACTGGCTCCCCATCGCCACGTGAATCCGCTTCAAGGCCCTCGACCCGGCATATCACACAGCGAAGGGAACGGCCTACCGCCTACCTCCGGTCAATGGTCTCTAACTACACACCCTCAAGACCCCTCCTCCGCTCTACATCCTCTGGACACCTCAGACCCACTCCTATCATCAAAGAGACGCTGTCTATTCTCGGTCCTCGCTCCACAATGGTAGAACGGACTTCCCCACCCGTTAGGACAGCTGCCTGAAACCCGACCAATCTTTCGCTGTCGACTTCAATCAATATCTGAAAATAAAATGTGTCTTCTATCATGCACTCTTCTGCACTATACTAATATGTCTTTACGACTATGCACTCAACACTGCACCACCAAGTTTCAGAACATTGTTACTCAACTGAAAGAGTTGTACCCTTCCTGTTGACTTATCGTACTACAGAACTTGTAAGTCGCTTTGGATAAAAGCGTCAGCTAAATGACTGAATGTAATGTCATGTCAATGTATTGTCATTATACAACAACACAGTACAACGAAAAGAGGTTTGGCATCAAACCAGAGTGCAAATGTAGCAGTAAAGTGCAACAGCAATATACAATGTACAGGTGATTAAGCTAGGGTACAAAATATGCACATTTTGCAAAAGAGTGTAGTGCTAATCAGATGTATGTACACTAGTTGTAGTATACTATGTACAGTGATACAGGTGCAAAGACAGTATGATAGTAGTCATACTGTCCAGCAGCGTAACTAGTAAGAGTAGGATATGTACAGTTATAGATATAGTATCTACAGATATGTAGAAGGGCTATATGTAGGTAAATAGAGACAGGTGTGGAATGTGGATAGATATATATGCGTGAGAATAAATATATATATATATATATATATATATATATATATATTATATATATATATATGGTATATCCAGCATTTGAACATGCTATCATACAGAGCTATGGGTTATATGCAGGTGTATAAGTAAGTATATAGAGGGGTTATATGCAGGTATATTCTGAAAAAAAATATTTACAGTATATATGTGGTAAATATAAGAATATAAATGTAAATATAAATATATGGTAAATGGCTGCTTTTTTATATACTGTAGCGCTTTTATCCAAATCGCTTTACAATTTGTTACTCACATTTGACCCATTCACTCACACATTCACACACCAACGACGGAGGCGACCATGCAAGGTGCCAACCTGCTCATCGGGAGCAATTAGGGGTTAAGTATCTTGCTCAAGGACACATCGACACGCTGCCCGGGAGGAGCGGGAATCGAACCAGGAACCTCCGGATTGCCAGACGACTGCTCTACCTCCCGAGCTACTGTCGCCCCTGATATGCAGTATATACGCAAATTACTCTGGGAATCTTGTAAGCACCTGGCCAGGAGTCCTGCAATTAATTTCACATAAGCTTTAAAGAATTAGAAGATAAAAAGTTTCAAAGTTAATATGTTATTATGGTCAATACCAAAGACGCTGTGAAGAAGTAACCAACTAGCTAAGTGAATGAAAGGGTGAGCCGGTCACGGCATGAGACTGCGTCTGCTTCAGTCAGAAACTATTGCCTCACACATATATAGCAGTCGGAGGCTTTTCTCTCCATCTTTGCCCGTGAGGACAAGATCAACAGGAAATGGACAGCATAAACAGAAGCACCTTCTATCATTGGGAGTGGGGGGGTTTGGCCCAAATGCCTCTGAAAACAGGCCAGCACAGAGAGTGACTGGACTTTAATGAAGCAGCCAGAAAGATTCCACTCTAGATTGTGAGCGGAATGTTCCTCAAGAGAGCCTGCTTGTTTCGTCGACAAGAGGAGGAGCATCGGGAATTGTCGCAGATCATTTCTAACGACGTCGTTTTGCGAGATGGAAGTAGTTATTTTGTAAACATTTGTTGTGTCACAGAATTGCTATGAGATTCTTGGCATTTTCATCCATAACCAGGAGCCTGTATCCTTAAATCCCAAATCTACTGTGATTCCACCACAGAGGCATGTCGGTGGAGGAACGTGCGGCACAGCATGCAGCACAGCATCACGTGAAGATAAATCTACTCTCAAAGTGAAAGTGAAACTTTAAGCTACGCTGTAGCTCTGCCGCGGCATGGACCTATAAAATAGCTCTATAGCAATTATTTTATATATTATATATAGCAAAAACTATGCTGTGCAATTATATAACCGCAGAAAAGGCTGCAATTTGCGATTTAATTATATATAAATTAGGGATGTTTGATATTGGCTTTTTTTTTTACCGATATCAGATATAGTCCAACTCTTAATTTCCGATACCGATATCAACTGATACCGATATATGCTGGGTTTCCCCCGCCAAAAAACTGAATAATTTCAGGTAATTACCATTACATATCTCTTGTCATGGAATTAACACAACATTATGCATACTTTTCACAATAAATAAAATAAGAATTTGTTCTTACTTGCTTGCCTGGGTAAGTAAAGGTTAAATAAATGTCCAAAATGATATTTTTTTATTTTATTATTACTGATAACGATAATTTCCGATATTACATTTTAATGTCAATATCGGACATCCCTACTCTATAGCAATTATTTTATATATTATATGTAGCAGAAACGATGCTGTGCAATTATATAACCGCAAAAAAGGATTTAATTATATATAAATGGAGAAACATGCAGCACACGACACGCAACAACACGGTTCACGAAACGACAGAAAAAGCGAAAGCAGCGTATCCCTACTTGAGCCTCGGCCAGCAGCGAGAGCCCTGCCTCACTCACAGGGTCTCGCATGTCCTCGAGGTCCCGCATCGAGGGCCGCCGCGGCTTCAGCACCACGTCATCGCTGCCCTCGTTGTCGGACGTGTTGGGCGACTCCGCCAGGTCCAGGAACTCGTCCCGCCGCTGGCCCCGGAAGCGGATCTTGTCCAAGCGCTTCAGCATGTTCAACACAGTGGCCTTGGTCTTTATCTTAGCATGGCGTATGGCATCCCTGCGGAGACAGAAGGGGGGGAAAATAATGCGAATGGGGTTTTAGAAAAAGGTGATTGAATTCCAAGAGCACACAAGTATGGAGGAGGAGGCGAAGAACAAGGGACAACTGTTTATAGTTGATATAGAGAAGGTGATCGGCTGCCATCTGCCATCTCTCCAGGACCTGTACGCCTCCAGAACCCTGAAGCGTGCAGCAGGTAAGATTGTGGCCGACCCCTACCACCCCGATCACAACCTGTTTGAGACACTCCCCTCTGGCAGGAGGCTGCGGTCCATCAGGGCCAAAATGTCACGCCACAAGAACAGTTTCTTCCCCTTTGCAGTGAGCCTCATCAACAAGGCTCGGGACCCTCACTGACACCCCCCCACTGTGTTACATTAACACACCCCTACTGGACTATATACTTGCCCACCGCATTGTTACTCATTCTAATTAGTGTATATAATTGACCACATCTGCCCAGTTGTACAGCCCTGGTCTATTCCTATTAGGGCTGTCTTAAATACTTCGAAGCTTCGTTCGATGGCACGAGCTTCGAACATTAAAAAAAGAAATCGAAGTTAAAATTGTATATATATATATATATATATATATATATATATATATATATATATATATATTATTTTTTTTGCCTCCAAAATCATGCGCCTCCATTCCAATGAAACGAAAGTAAGCGGCGCCTTGACTCCACCTCTCTACAACAAGCACGTGGAGATTATCTGTGTTGAAAACAACAAGGACATGTGCAGCAGACATGTCGACGAAGAAGTCATCAGACGTGTGGTTACACTTTAAAATATGCAAAGACAATGCCTCTACAACAAATTTGTCAAATCACCTAAAAAACGTAAGTATCGTTGTACACGACGGCGACGCCACACAAAACATTAATAAGGCTATGCCTATGCTGCTATGACTAATGTGTTACCAAGTTGGCTAATTTAATTGTAATCATCTGCTTTTGTAGGTGCATTGTCTGATATAATTATAAATTATAAATTAAATAAAATATAATTGTTTGCTTGATAGACGAAGGTTGCAACATAATTATGTAATGTCATGTCATTGGCTGTGAGAGCAGCCCCACTGCACCCAGGCAGTGCAGCCGAGTGAAACCTTGTTGGCTGCGTCACAGTCACGAAAGGTTGCTAGTACTTAGGCCCCGTTTAGACGGAAACGCTAGCAGGTGAATCCGCAAAAATATTTTTACAGATGTGCCTTTCGTTTATACGGAAACGGCGTTTTTACGGGGTGAAACCGCAAAAAAGTGAGACTACCTTCCAGGGTGGAATTCCTAGAAACGCTAAAGCTTTGCGCTTTCGTCTAAACTATCAAACCGTATAAATCTGTTAAAACGATGACGAAAGGGTTGTCACTTGTCACGGCTCTGGTCACGCGTACTGATTACGTCACAGGTAGCAGGTATGCGCCAGTAGCCGAGACGTAAACAAAGCAAGTATGTCTGACTATTTCAACGGAGATCACCTGAAGGCTACATTGGCAGTACTTTTAACCCTTTCACTGCCACACGACAGAAGGTTAACCCTTTACTATCACACAACCGGCTGTCGTGTGGCAGTGAAAGGGTTAAATACACAAGAATCTGTCCCGCGGCGTGAGTGGACCCACTGTCTGAGAGTGACTCTGCTTTGGTCCAATCACATTCCCCATCCACAGTCTGCGAATCAGAGGCAGAGTAGGGCGGGTCTTCACAGCACGTCATGTGACATATGCACCAATCGTGTGACAGTGGGGCTCCGTCGTCTCGAGTCGTTACAGCGTCGTCTGCACGCAGAATTCCATCCCAAAACGCTCGTCTAAACGTAAAATTAAAAGTGAAACCGCAAGATCACTTTTGCGGTTTCTGTTCACAAAACGCTTGTCTAAACGGGGCCTTAATTAATGAATCCAATCCACTTTATTTATAGAGCACATTTAAAAACAACAAAGTTTACCAAAAAGTAAGAAAGATAAAAAAATAAAATGTCAATAAATTTTTTTTTAAAGTAATATATACATATATATATATATATATATATATATTTTTTTTTAAGCTTCGAATTAAAATCGAAGCTCGGCCCCGAAGCTTCGATTGCCAAAAAAAGCTTCGAAGGTCAGCCCTAATTCCTATTCCTATTTTATTTGTACTTATAATATAATTGTACTATATTCTATTGTGCTATATTCAATTTAGTTTATATATCCCATATAATTGTATTCAACCTCTTATTTACAGTTGTACAGCCCTGGCCTATCATTTATTTCATAATTATATTATTCAATTGTGCTTAACTTAGCTCATATTTCATTTTATTTAACGTCCAAAGAAAACTACTTGTCTGGCAATTTCTGATTCTGATTCTGAAGTCATTTCCAATTCCGCAGTCGTCTATGGTTTCAGTGGAATTACGTTGCTAGGGAACAGCTTGGACTACAGTTGATTTCCCGTTGCTAGTGTGTTGTATCAACAACTGACAGGAAATCAAATGTAGGAAATCAAATGTAACCATCTATAGACGGTTTCAACTTGACATTAGGGTTGCCGCGGTGATGTGAAATTTCCCATGATTAATAAACTCATGACAACACTGGTGACACCCGACATTTTACAAAATGACGCTCAATATCTGTATTGAGTGCTTACTTTGATCTTTAACGCGATTGCAGCTACATTGATCCACTGTGTCTGTCCGTCTATTTTGTATTCAATTTCAATGAAGAGTAAATGGTAAATGGCTGCATTTATATAGCGCTTTTATCCAAAGCGCTTTACAATTTGTTCCTCACATTTGACCCATTCACTCACACTTTCACACACCGACGGCGGAGGCGACCATGCAAGGTGCCAACCTGCTCATCGGGAGCAATTAGGGGTTAAGTGTCTTGCTCAAGGACACTTCGACAAGCTGCCCGGGAGGAATGGGAATCGAACCGGGAACCTCCGGATTACCAGACGACTGCTCTACCTCCCGAGCCACTGTCGACCCCTGAGTATCCATCCAAGAGTATCCATTTGTTGAACATTAGGTTCTAGTTTTAAAATAAACCAGTAATACCTTCCGTAAATGTTCTATCCGTTCATTGATGGATCATGCATCACGCAAACATGTTTTTTTCCATCATGTGAAGATAAATCTACTCTCAAAGTGAAAGTGAAACTTAAGCTACTCCGTACTGCGCAAGTAGATTGTGTGGTAGATTAGCCACAGCAGGGCACCAGCCAAATGGGATTTACAGCCCAGCCAGGTGATTTTATCACGGCAGAGATTCATTGCTTCATTCATAATCATGATGCATTATTTTCTGACCAAATTCATCGTTATACGTTTTTCTAAACGTTTTCCGATAAGCATGAAATGTATGTCTAGCCATTGTATAGCCTCCAGCATTTCATTTGAATAGCCTGTGGCTGTGATAATCACATAATTAGCCCTGTCAATCATCGTTAAGCAGCCTCCTAAGACGGCTGCAGTTAAGTCCCGATCGAAATAGAAGGAAGAGAGAAGGAATAAAGAAAACAAGTGTTCATAATATTTATGTATCCTGAACTCAATATTTTCAAGGGACATTCGACTGGCACTTAACTTGCTGTTGTTGTGAGCATTTTCATTTGACGTTGACTGTGTTGAATGTGTGTTCTTTATTTTGCTAAAGGCATTTCTTCATCAAAGGTCATAAGACAGATGGGTTTTAGTGTGCTTCTCCATGCATCTCCCATAGACTTCAATAGAACTGGCACCAAGTAGAGCATTAGAACGCTGGTATTATGATGCAACAATGACCCTTTCTTCTTTTATAGTTTCCTTGATAGCCGACGGCAAATAAAACACAATTCAATTCAAACAGTCAATATATATACAACAAAAGGCACAAAGGCGTTTGAATTGAACTGACCAGAATGTGTCTTAATTAACAAATTCAGCTCTTAAGAATTCATTAACCCTTTCACTACCACACTACAGAAGGTCAACTGTCTGTAGTGTGGTAGTGAAAGGGTTAACCCTTTGACGTGTGGCAGTGAAAGGGTTAAAGAGGGTATCATCAATCGGCAATGTGATGAGCTGTGAATACGGAACCCAAACCTCGTGTCCTGAATCGATTTGGAAGAATGCCCAAGCAGCTATGTCCTCACATGAACTGACACTGACTGACACTTGTTATACTGTATGTGACTGTCCTGTATGTATTTATGTATTTATTGTGGGGATTGGGAGGTGGGCGTTTGATGTTCCATGTTGATGTCCCAGTGCTTAACTAACATGCTGTACCGCAAACGATTACCACCAACCATAGTTGTGTGGCACTGGCATTATAGTATCTTGTCTCGTCTTGTCTTGACCACTGTGCATTCTAACACAGACGTGGGGAGCACAATCACTGAGGCATCCAAAGTGAAAGACTCAAGACTGCTAGCAGGATTCACACAGACATTGGACAATTAATTTCAAGGACTTTTACGTGCTTTTCCATTTTTTCATTTTCAAGGATGTCACTCGAATGATACAATTCACTTTTAAATGCTGTTTTTTTTAAGCATCTTCTTGGCCTGCTTAATGCCAGCTAGAGCATCACACGCGAAGAAGAAATGAGGAAAAGCAGTTGGAGCGCGCGAGACAGCAACTCGTCAGATTTGATTAAAACAGAACAGAACAGGACTTTTTAAGCACATGAGCTGTTTTCAAGGAATTCCAGGCCTTGACTTTCTTTTCTTTTTTTATCAAGCACTTCAAGGACCTTGTGCGAACCCTGTGCTAGTGAGAGAGATAAAAAGACAGCCATTCCTCTCTAGTAGGGGTGGGGGGGGGAAATCGATACGTAGTAGTATCGCGATACTTTGCGTGGCGATACTGTATCGATACAGGGATGCCAAGTATCGATATTTAATTATTCATAAAAAAAATTAAACTGTAAAACTAATTTGTATAAGGAAGTTGCATTGTTCATTTCAAAGTACAGTAGTCCACACACACACATGTGCATTCAGTTAAGTTGGAATATGACTGTCACTGTAATACAAACAGTTCAGTTTGTCAGGTACATGCAACACAATTACAGTGTTTACATCCGTCTGCTTGAGAAAATACCATGTTCTGCAATAAAAATTATTGAAGTGAGATGAACAGACTGAACTTTATATTATTAGATAAAACATGTTGACAAAGTTTTACTTTGCAGTTGAAAAAAGGTAATAAATAAAATTTGATCCAAAAAAGAGAAAATATATTTTTTTCGCAATACTCAGCGTATCGCGATATATTTAGTATCGCGAAACTATCGTATCGTGACGCAAGTATCGCGATAGTATCATATCGTGAGGTCTCTGGCGATTCCCACCCCTACTCTCTAGTACATCCTGTATGAGAAAATGAAGCCCTTTACCTTCTCATTCTCTGAATAATGACATGTGAAATTGGACAAGAACTCCCATCAAGTGATGAAACAATGAGGCTGTACACGAGAGCCACTTGGCAAAGATGTGGAAAAAC
The DNA here is from genome assembly GCF_963971535.1 of Notolepis coatsorum. Taxonomy (NCBI): domain Eukaryota; kingdom Metazoa; phylum Chordata; class Actinopteri; order Aulopiformes; family Paralepididae; genus Notolepis; species Notolepis coatsorum. The sequence goes on from NC_140182.1 coordinate 15,425,686, forward strand.
TGATTAGAGGATTACTGGACAATGGCTATATTTGGAAATTGATTCACCTGACATTGGAAGTCTCCCGTCACTGAAAGCTCAGCACAGGCAATAACGCACACTCTCCCACCACCGCACACAATCAGCAGCTGAACACAGCGATAACTCCTAAGAATCCTTCAAGACCAGTCAGACAAACGCATAGGTCTAGATAGAAGATAAAATCTACTCATAAGTCAACAACAGACTTATCCGTGTCTACAAGTGTCACCGTTCCGAGACCAACCAGTCTTGCTTTTCCTTTCAGTGTTAAGTAACCATCTATACACCTGTACTGTGGACATAAGGCAACAGTGGCTCAGGAGGTAGAGCAGTCGGCTGGTAACCCGGAGGTTCCCGGTTCGATTCCCACTCATCCCGGGCAGCGTGTCGAAGTGTCCTTGGGCAAGACACAGTAACCCCCCTAACTGCTCCCGATGAGCAGGTTGGCACTTTGCACGGTCGCCTCTGCCATCTGTGTCTGAATGTGTGAGTTTAATGTGTGAGAAATGTGAGGAACAAATTATAAAGCGCTTTGGATAAAAAGCTGCTATATAAATGCAGCCATTTACCATTTATAAGGCAGTACTGCAAACTTGTGTGAAGTACGCAAGGGGCTGTAAAGAAAGATATCAACGTCCTACCTGGGTATTCCGACGGTAAATCCCATACTTGCTCCAAGACCCAGATATCTAGCGACAACATGCTGCAGAGGCTCGTCAAAGGGTAGCGGCTGGAGAGCACACAGTAGGTAATGGCATGTTTAAAGCAGAGGCATTTGTCACATGCTGAGGATATTAGGGGGCGAGGAGGAGGGAGGAGGGAGGAGGGAGGAGGGAGGAGGGAGGAGGGAGGAGGGAGGAGGGAGGAGGGAGTGGACACAGCCAGGAGAGGGTTAGTGATATTAGGGTTGGGCCACCTGCATGTGTTCCCTTAACTGTATATGGGTCAGACGGTGTGCTGGATGGACCAACCAGATCGGGGGGGTTCTCAAAGTGGGGTCTGGGGAACCTCGGGGGTCCTTCAGAGGGTTCCAGGGGGGTCCCCAGAAAAATGTGTAATAGTTTAATTTCATTAAAATTGCATTCACAATAACTTGAGAGTGCATATGAATGACTACTCTGATCATAGGGTTTCACTACTCTCCTCTACAGTAAAGACTAGAGCTGTGAATATTCACTGGCCTCACGATTCGATTCGATTCTATGATGCATCTCGATGCAGCTCAATAATATATTACATTCTCAATTTTATAATCTATATTACTGCACATGGCTACTTTTTCATCAATTAATACAAGCAGTCAGATACATTTACTTTTATTTAGAAAGTTCTTAAATTAGAATGTCAAAATAAATGTCTTTACTAGTGTTGCATGATACAGATACTAGAAAAGTATCTCGATACCCAGCTGTTAAAAACGGTTCAATACTCTTTTTATTAGTATCAGTATGACCAGAGCACTAGCTTTAATAATACAATAATAATAATAATATATTTGATTTGTAGGGCGCTTTATAGTTGTGGAGCAAATCCCAAAGCGCTACATTGTAAAAGAACATAAAAGCTAGTAAAAGAGGGGGGAGCTCCAGTAGCTCACCGCGTACCTCGAACGCTATTTCGGCGTCGGGGACAACCGTGCGCGTCACGGATCTGGGGTACACGAGTTCGACTCCCGGACTCGCCGTATTTTCTCAGAGTGTCTTTCCCCCATCTATACCCCATTCAACCTGTTTATGTCGGTCATACTTGACCAGAAAAAGCGATAAACGCGAAAAGAACCAGCTGACTGGTCAAAGTAAAAAAAAAAAAAAAAAGGCTAGTAAAAGAGTAAAAAATAAATAAATATTAAAAAAATGTAAATGTATTTTAATAATGGATTATGTTCTGTCACTGCATCAATGGTGAATCGTCCACATCCGCATCGCGATGCATCTTAGAATCGAGAAATGTCCACACCCCTAGTAAAGATAGTTATGGAATTCTCGAATAATAATACACATTCATATTTTCCAGGTAGCAAAATCTCTGACCCATTACATGTCTATTTGTGGGTCCATGACACGACGTTTTGAGAACCGCTGAACTAGATGGTGGGCCACAGAGAAACAACATAAAAAGAGGGAACGTGACAGTGAGAGAGGGAACGTGACAGAGAGAGAGGGAACGTGACAGAGAGAGAGGGAACGTGACAGAGAGAGAGGGAACGTGACAGAGAGAGAGGGAACGTGACAGTGAGAGAGGGAACGTGACAGAGAGAGAGGGAACGTGACAGTGAGAGAGGGAACGTGACAGTGAGAGAGAGGGAACGTGACAGTGAGAGAGGGAACGTGACAGTGAGAGAGAGGGAACGTGACAGAGAGAGAGGGAACGTGACAGTGAGAGAGGGAACGTGACAGTGAGAGAGAGGGAACGTGACAGTGAGAGAGAGGGAACGTGACAGTGAGAGAGAGGGAACGTGACAGAGAGAGAGGGAACGTGACCGTGAAAGAGGGAACGTGACAGAGAGAGAGGGAACGTGACAGAGAGAGAGAGGGAACGTGACAGAGAGAGAGGGAACGTGACAGAGAGAGAGGGAACGTGACAGTGAGAGAGAGGGAACGTGACAGAGAGAGAGGGAACGTGACAGAGAGAGAGGGAACGTGACAGTGAGAGAGGGAACGTGACAGAGAGAGAGGGAACGTGACAGAGAGAGAGGGAACGTGACAGAGAGAGAGGGAACGTGACAGAGAGAGAGGGAACGTGACAGTGAGAGAGAGGGAACGTGACAGAGAGAGAGGGAACGTGACAGAGAGAGAGGGAACGTGACAGAGAGAGAGGGAACGTGACAGTGAGAGAGGGAACGTGACAGAGAGAGAGGGAACGTGACAGAGAGAGAGGGAACGTGACAGAGAGAGAGGGAACATGACAGAGAGAGAGGGAACGTGACAGTGAGAGAGGGAACGTGACAGAGAGAGGGAACGTGACAGAGAGAGAGAGGGAACGTGACAGTGAGAGAGGGAACGTGACAGTGAGAGAGGGAACGTGACAGAGAGAGAGGGAACGTGACAGTGAGAGAGGGAACGTGACAGAGAGAGAGGGAACGTGACAGTGAGAGAGGGAACGTGACAGAGAGAGAGGGAACGTGACAGTGAGAGAGGGAACGTGACAGAGAGAGAGGGAACGTGACAGAGAGAGAGGGAACGTGACAGAGAGAGAGGGAACGTGACAGTGAGAGAGGGAACGTGACAGTGAGAGAGAGGGAACATGACAGAGAGAGAGGGAACGTGACAGAGAGAGAGGGAACGTGAGAGAGAGAGAGGGAACGTGACAGAGAGAGAGGGAACGTGACAGAGAGAGAGGGAACGTGACAGAGAGAGAGAGGGAACGTGACAGAGAGAGAGAGGGAACGTGACAGTGAGAGAGAGGGAACGTGACAGAGAGAGAGAGGGAACGTGACGGTGAGAGAGGGAACGTGACAGAGAGAGAGGGAACGTGACAGAGAGAGAGGGAACGTGACAGAGAGAGAGAGGGAACGTGACAGTGAGAGAGGGAACGTGACAGAGAGAGAGGGAACGTGACAGTGAGAGAGGGAACGTGACAGAGAGAGAGGGAACGTGACAGTGAGAGAGGGAACGTGACAGAGAGAGAGGGAACGTGACAGAGAGAGAGAGGGAACGTGACAGAGAGAGAGGGAACGTGACAGAGAGAGAGGGAACGTGACAGTGAGAGAGGGAACGTGACAGAGAGAGAGGGAACGTGACAGAGAGAGAGAGGGAACGTGACAGTGAGAGAGAGGGAACGTGACAGAGAGAGAGGGAACGTGACAGAGAGAGAGGGAACGTGACAGAGAGAGAGAGGGAACGTGACAGAGAAAGAGGGAACGTGACGGAGAGAGAGGGAACGTGACAGAGAGAGAGAGGGAACGTGACAGAGAGAGAGGGAACGTGACAGAGAGAGAGGGAACGTGACAGAGAGAGAGGGAACGTGACAGAGAGAGAGAGAGAACGTGACAGTGAGAGAGGGAACGTGACAGAGAGAGAGAGGGAACGTGACGGTGAGAGAGGGAACGTGACAGAGAGAGAGGGAACGTGACAGTGAGAGAGGGAACGTGACAGAGAGAGAGGGAACGTCACAGAGAGAGAGGGAACGTGACAGAGAGAGAGGGAACGTGACAGAGAGAGAGGGAACGTGACAGAGAGAGAGGGAACGTGACAGAGAGAGAGGGAACGTGACAGAGAGAGAGAGGGAACGTGACAGAGAGAGAGAGGGAACGTGACAGTGAGAGAGGGAACGTGACAGTGAGAGAGGGAACGTGACAGAGAGAGAGGGAACGTGACAGAGAGAGAGGGAACGTGACAGAGAGAGGGAACGTGACAGAGAGAGAGAGGGAACGTGACAGAGAGAGAGGGAACGTGACAGAGAGAGAGGGAACGTGACAGAGAGAGAGGGAACGTCACAGTGAGAGAGGGAACGTGACAGAGAGAGAGGGAACGTGACAGTGAGAGAGGGAACGTGACAGAGAGAGAGAGGGAACGTGACAGAGAGAGAGGGAACGTGACAGAGAGAGAGGGAACGTGACAGAGAGAGAGGGAACGTGACAGAGAGAGAGGGAACGTGACAGAGAGAGAGAGGGAACGTGACAGAGAGAGAGGGAACGTGACAGAGAGAGAGGGAACGTGACAGTGAGAGAGGGAACGTGACAGAGAGAGAGGGAACGTGACAGAGAGAGAGGGAACGTGACAGAGAGAGAGGGAACGTGACAGAGAGAGAGGGAACGTGACAGAGAAAGAGGGAACGTGACAGAGAGAGAGGGAACGTGACAGAGAGAGAGGGAACGTGACAGTGAGAGAGGGAACGTGACAGAGAGAGAGGGAACGTGAGAGAGAGAGAGGGAACGTGACAGAGAGAGAGGGAACGTGACAGAGAGAGAGGGAACGTGACAGAGAGAGAGGGAACGTGACAGTGAGAGAGGGAACGTGACAGAGAGAGAGGGAACGTGACAGAGAGAGAGAGGGAACGTGACAGAGAGAGAGAGGGAACGTGACAGAGAGAGAGGGAACGTGACAGAGAGAGAGGGAACGTGACAGAGAGAGAGAGGGAACGTGACAGAGAGAGAGGGAACGTGACAGTGAGAGAGGGAACGTGACAGAGAGAGAGAGGGAACGTGACAGAGAGAGAGGGAACGTGACAGTGAGAGGAGGGAACGTGACAGAGAGAGAGGGAACGTGAGAGAGAGAGAGGGAACGTGACAGAGAGAGAGGGAACGTGACAGTGAGAGAGGGAACGTGACAGAGAGAGAGGGAACGTGAGAGAGAGAGAGGGAACGTGACAGAGAGAGAGGGAACGTGACAGAGAGAGAGAGAACGTGACAGAGAGAGAGAGAACGTGACAGAGAGAGAGGGAACGTGACAGTGAGAGAGAGGGAACGTGACAGTGAGAGAGGGAACGTGACAGAGAGAGGGAACGTGACAGAGAGAGAGGGAACGTGACAGAGAGAGAGAGGGAACGTGACAGAGAGAGAGGGAACGTGACAGAGAGAGAGGGAACGTGACAGAGAGAGAGAGGGAACGTGACAGTGAGAGAGGGAACGTGACAGTGAGAGAGGGAACGTGACAGAGAGAGAGGGAACGTGACGGAGAGAGAGGGAACGTGACAGAGAGAGAGGGAACGTGACAGAGAGAGAGAGGGAACGTGACAGTGAGAGAGGGAACGTGACAGTGAGAGAGGGAACGTGACAGTGAGAGAGGGAACGTGACAGAGAGAGAGAGGGAACGTGACAGTGAGAGAGGGAACGTGACAGAGAGAGAGAGGGAACGTGACAGAGAGAGAGGGAACGTGACAGTGAGAGAGGGAACGTGACAGAGAGAGAGGGAACGTGACAGTGAGAGAGGGAACGTGACAGAGAGAGAGGGAACGTGACAGTGAGAGAGGGAACGTGACAGAGAGAGAGGGAACGTGACAGAGAGAGAGGGAACGTGACAGAGAGAGAGGGAACGTGACAGTGAGAGAGGGAACGTGACAGAGAGAGAGGGAACGTGACAGAGAGAGAGGGAACGTGACAGAGAGAGAGAGGGAACGTGACAGTGAGAGAGGGAACGTGACAGAGAGAGAGGGAACGTGACAGTGAGAGAGGGAACGTGACAGAGAGAGAGGGAACGTGACAGAGAGAGAGGGAACGTGACAGAGAGAGAGAGGGAACGTGACAGAGAGAGAGGGAACGTGACAGTGAGAGAGGGAACGTGACAGAGAGAGAGAGGGAACATGAGAGAGAGAGAGGGAACGTGACAGTGAGAGAGGGAACGTGACAGTGAGAGAGGGAACGTGAGAGAGAGAGAGGGAACGTGACAGTGAGAGAGGGAACGTGACAGAGAGAGGGAACGTGACAGTGAGAGAGGGAACGTGACAGTGAGAGGGAACGTGAGAGAGAGAGAGAGGGAACGTGACAGAGAGAGAGAGGGAACGTGACAGAGAGAGAGGGAACGTGACAGAGAGAGAGGGAACGTGACAGAGAGAGAGGGAACGTGACAGAGAGAGAGGGAACGTGACAGAGAGAGAGAGGGAACGTGACAGAGAGAGAGGGAACGTGACAGTGAGAGAGGGAACGTGACAGAGTGAGAGAGGGAACGTGACAGAGAGAGAGGGAACGTGACAGAGAGAGAGGGAACGTGACAGAGTGAGAGAGGGAACGTGACAGAGTGAGAGAGGGAACGTGACAGAGTGAGAGGGAACGTGACAGTGAGAGAGAGGGAACGTGACAGAGAGAGAGAGGGAACGTGACAGAGAGAGAGGGAACGTGACAGAGTGAGAGGGAACGTGACAGAGAGAGAGAGGGAACGTGACAGAGAGAGAGGGAACGTGACAGTGAGAGAGGGAACGTGACAGAGTGAGAGAGGGAACGTGACAGAGAGAGAGGGAACGTGACAGTGAAAGAGTGGATGTGGCAGAAGGCCGAGCAGCGAGAGGGGAACGATGAAGAGGAGATGATGAGGAGGGGGGAAGGGGGGGGGGGGGGGAATTGGAGGAGCGAGGAGATGTGATGAGAGATGATGGGCCCATGAGATGAAAGACTAGAGGAAGGAGGAGGAAGGCTTGAAGAAAGGTTAAAGATGGTGAAGAATAAAGGCCAGAGGGAGAGAGAGGGGTCTTTCGAGGAGCTCTAGTCTACAGGACAGCCTCACATCGCCGTCATTACGCCGATGGTGGGCGGAGCTTATCCGGGGACATCATGCATTCGGTAGCATCTGCGTGTGTGTGTGTGTGTGTGTGTGTGTGTGTGTGTGTGTGTGTGTGTGTGTGTGTGTGTGTGTGGGTGTGTGAATCCGCACAATATCGCGCAAACTACAGGGCCGATCAGCCCGTGCTTTGGCGCAGACGGTGACAGAGGCACAAGGATGAGCCTGTGGGAATATGTTTCACATCAGGCAACGGGAAGTATTTTGGGGAATTAATTTCCAGCGTCCTCCATTGACTTTCATGTAGTCATTTGTGTAGGCAGCAGCAACAACAACAACAGCTGCAAATTCAAAACAGTGCAATGCTACTACAGACAGCTAGTTGACCATAGGGTCCGCACAGAGACTGTGACAGTTGGCCACTCCCTCCATCCCAGCATGCTTTGTGGTTGCAGCTAAATGTGTGGTTCAAGTTGTTTTTATAAGATGTCAAATAGCTGTGTTGCCCACCCGCTCGGCCAAACACACTCTTGTCAAGATGACCATCCTCCCTATATTTGATTATGGCGACACCATCTATAGAATGGCATCCCAGCGTGCCCTCAGAAAACTCGACATACTCCATCATTCCGCCATCCGTTTTGCCACTAGTGCACCCTTCTTCACCACTCACCAATGCATTGTGACCTTTATAACCTGGTGGACTGGACATCTCTTCACACCAGAAGGCTTCTTCACTAGGGATGGGTACCGAATTCGGTACTTTTGAGGTACCGAACCGAAACACGTCGATACTACCGAGTATCGAATCAAGTGAGAAACCGAAAAAAAAATTAAAAAAAATAAATAAAAAAAGAATTTATTCATTTTTTTTTTACTTTTTTTTTAACTTTTTTCTTTTCATGTCAACGTTCACACGCACAATATATGCTTACCTAGGATTTGACTTGATTCAACAACAAAGCAGTCGGAGCAATGACAAGCCAAAAACTGTCGAAATTGTAGTTATTTGAAGTTTGGATTTTTTTTTTTACGACTGAGGTAGGTAAAAAAAGGTACCGTTGGGTACCGGTATTGATTCACAGGTACCGGTACCGGTATCGGTTCAAATGTGAAAGGTACCCATCCCTATTCTTCACTGGCTTCAAATAATTGACAAAACCATACTTGGTAAAACACCTCTCTACCTCTCCTCCCTTCTGCACGTCTCCACTTCTAACTACAGCCTAAGGTCCAGCAACTTCATCAAACTCACCATCCCCAAAGCCTGCCCTGCACGGTTTCTGGACGCAACGCCTTCCGATTTGCTGCTGTATCTGACTGGAACACATTACAAAACACCCTTAAACTCACTGCCCTCACATCGCTCACTGCTTTTAAACAAAATCTGCAACAGATCTTAACCGACTGTTGTTGCACCTGCTGACTGCCTCCCAATCGCACGCATAACCCCCTCAGACTATTCTCTCCTGCCCCTAGGCCCCCTCACCTACCTCCCTCCCTCTCCCCCTTTCTTCTCTCTCTCTCCCTCTGGTTCTCGCTCTCCCTCTGCTTCTCACTCTTCCTTTCTCTTTTTCCCTCTCTCCCTTTCATTCTCTCTCCCTTATTTATTGTTGTCCTTGTATACTATTGCTACTGTCATTTTGTATTTTATTTATTTGTATGCATGTACATAACCTTGTTTTTGTTACAGCCTCCCGCCCCCCCCTTCCCACAAAAGGCTGCTTTTGTATATAAGAATTTGTTCTTAATTGCTTGTCTGGATAAATAAAGGTTAAATAAAATTTAAATACCCAGTTAGTTATTTTAGTGTTTTAAAGTACAAGTGTTATTTGAAATAATCAAGACCGACTTCTGGTTGGACAGTCAGAGTATCGGTTTGGACCACTTCCGATTTTAAAATGTGCCGATATTTCCACTATCTTCTCAGCAAGTGAGCAGTAATCAAATTTCACCATTGAAATCAGCTAATTGTACAGCATAACCAGTTGGTATTTCAGTCACTAAGTTCCGTTTTGAGAAATCATAACATGATATTTCCACCTCCTTTTCAAGTGGGCCCTGGTCAAGAAGGCAGCAGACAGAACATGTTCACAGCATTCAGCATCCACCCCTCCTACCCACCCCCCCCCCCCCCCCACCCACCCAACCACCTCCAATGTACAGTCCCCACCCACCCCTCCTACCCAACCCCCCCCCCCCCCCCCCACTCCTACCCACCCCCCCCCCCCCCCCCCCAACCACCTCCAATGTACAGTCCCACCCCCACCTACCCAATCCAATGTACCGTTTCTACGCCTAATGTATATACTCTTTTCTTTCTGGACTCTTTTTGTATCACAAATACAGTACTGTAATTGCAAATCTGGTATGTCATAAATGTATAGATGTAGCAGTACTGTCTATCTGTATGTCATGTATGTCATATATGTTACGATGAATTGGAAATGGGGGACCCTGGTGTAAACAAGACGAAAGTCTTTCTCTGGTCTGCATCCCCTTAACAATTGTATGTATTGAGCTGTACTGCACTGTACCCATTCTGCAATCTGTTAATAAAGTTTTCATTCATTCATTCATTCATTCATCATCATCAAACGCAAAAAAAAAAAAAAAAAAAAAACATAGTGAGAAAATAGAGAAAATGTCTTCTTTAAAATGATCAATTCCAATGAGGGACACTAGGCATCAAATCAAAAGGCTACAAGAGACGACATAAAAAAACATCCTTCATTCATTCATTGGGGGGAGGGGGGGACTATTTATGACCCACTATACTATAGCATGCCGTGGACATATGTTCTCCAATGAGCACCCATTCTAGTTCATTAAGAGACGAGCGAGAGATTAGTGATTAGGGGAGGATGAGATGAGATCTCTCATTAATTTAGGAGTGGATGAAATCTGGTTGGAGGGGGGGGGGGGGGGGGGGTTGGAGGGGGGGGTGGACAAAACGTGGCTCGTACAATTTCAGCTACTGCCCTGCAGCGCGTCGTCTCACATGGGACTCGTCATTGTTGTCTTCCTACTGGCGAAGGCAAACCACTCAGACGGCTCTTCAGCTAAGCCTCTGCAAAGACGGGGGGGGGGGCAGATCAAACAGAGCAGCGACTCCAGTCCATTTCCTCCAATGAACCTGGAATAGCTTTTTTTTTTATCCTCTCTTTCTCAAATTTTTCTCTGTTTTCTCTCCATCCCAATTTTAGTCGTTGTGCCAATTCCCCCCCTCCCCTACCTGGTTGTTGTGCGCATGTTCTCCTACTGGTCTGTACAAGGGAACCCTGAAGTCATCAGCACACTTCCTCCGACACATGCGGAGACAGCCAGTGGCTCTCTTCTCACCTGGCAGCGAGGACTCTCATTGGTGAAGTGTAACGCGTGGGAGGTCACGCTGCCTTCCTCAAGTCCTGCCTCCGCTGAGCAGGCGCCCAGACCTGACCTGTAGGCGTCGCTGTCCACAACGCCAGATTACCACCCATGACTTGCCCTCCCCCTAACTCAGCCAAACGAGTTAGTATAGCGATCAGCCCAAGCCCCAAGCAATGCTGACTCCGGGAGTCGAGAAAACCTGGAATAGCTTAAGTCGTACTCGTAACGCCTCGATCTATGGAGTCTGCGATCATAGCCAGGGTTCATATTATTCCTCCTCACATATTTCAGGTTCATGTCTTGCCAAGTCAATCTGACGTTGGTGGTAGTCCTACTATTAGTATTCACTGCAGCCTAAATGTTTTATTTTATTAATGTTCATTACGGTTTGTAAACACACATCTGAAGGGATTTGACACTTTAATAGGGCTGCAACAACTAATCGACTAAATCAACAACTAATGGATTATAAAAATAGTCGGCAAGTATTTTTATAATTGATTAGTTGCGTTTATGTTATGATGTTGTACCTCCATGGCTGTTGAAGCCATTTGATGTACAGTATAGCAAAGCGTGTCGACAGTTTGTGTTTTAGGCTGTTTTTCTTTATTAGAAAAGTATTATTTATTATTAATTTAAACAGTTTAACTCCTTTCAAAATGAGGACTGTTTGTTTGTTTTTATGTATACATTTACATGTGCTTTTTGTTTCATAACCGTCAATTTGCAAGTTGTTTGAAAAAGCATTGTACTACACGAGGAATAACATAAATTTTTTTGCATACAATTTTGCTTTTGTTCTTTTTATCCGATTAATTGATTCATCGTTTCAATAATCAACAGATTAATCGACTACCAAAATAGTCGTTAGTTGCAGCTAGGGCTGTCTTAAATACTTCGAAGCTTCGAAGCTTCGTTCGATGGCACAAGCTTCGAACATAAAAAAAAATCGAAGTTAAAAAAAATAAAGAAATATTATTATTTTTTGCCTCCAAAATCTTGCGCCTCCATTCCAATGAAACGAAAGTAAGCGGTGCCTCGACTCCACCTCTCTACAACAAGCACGTGGAGATTATCTGTGTTGAAAACAACAAGGACATGTGCAGCAGACATGTCGACGAAGAAGTCATCAGACGTGTGGTTACACTTTAAAATATGCAAAGACAATGCCCAAAAAGCCGAGTGCCAGATATGCCAGAAGAAAATGGCATATCACAACTCTACAACAACTTTGTCAAATCACCTAAAAAACTTAAGTATCGTTGTACACGACGGCGACGCCACACAAAACATTAATAAGGCTATGCCTATGCTGCTATGACTAATGTGTTACCAAGTTGGCTAATTTAATTGTAATAATCTGCTTTTGTAGGTGCATTGTCTGATATAATTATAAATTATAAATTATAACTTAAATATAATATAATTGTTTGCTTGATAGACGAAGGTTGCAACATAATTTTATGTAATGTCATGTCGTTGGCTGTGAGAGCAGCCCCACTGCACCCAGTCACGAAAGGGGCTACTTAATTAATTAATCAAATCCACTTTATTTATAGAGCACATTTAAAAACAACAAAGTTTACCAAAGTGCTGTACAAGTCCCACAACATAAGATATATAAAAATAAAAAAAGATAATATTATAATAAAAAAATACAAAAAAAAATGTTTCCGAAGCTTCGAATTAAAAATCGAAGCTCGGCCCCGAAGCTTCAATTGCCAAAAAAAGCTTCAAAGGTCAGCCCTAGTTGCAGCCCTACAATATCATCTAGCCTGGCCTAGCTAGCGTAAACCCTGCCACTCTTCTCAGGCTAGTCTCTCCAATCCACTCATATCACACCGGTCCAGTGAGTGACCACCTCCTATTTTCCAGTTACAAAACGAGACAAACCCTAGGCCTCCGTCTAATAATGTCACAGCCTTTGCACAGAGTGTGCAAAAACAAAGACATTTAAACGACAGGATTTATACACCAAGTGGGGAGAGAAAGAGCCATGGGACCTTTAAGAGAAGACGGTAAGACCCTCTAGTTGACAGGGCTAACCTTAAGCACACACGGAAAACATATAGGTTTTTTTACACAGGGGATTTTATTATAAACCAATGCTAGGGAGCGGGCAACCCCCACCTCCAGGGCCTCTGGCTGAGCCACGGAGCCAACGCCGGGCTGTGGGGGTGGTAATAATGATACCCGGCGCTAAGGTTTTACTGTTGTCAGTCCATTTATTAACCCCACACACCAGAGGAACGCTATGCTGCAGGATGCTCATCAATCAGGCCACGTAGCATCTCAGCTGGCTGGGGGCCTCCCCGACAAGCCTGTCAAGTAACGGATGAACATGCAAGGACACGCACACGCACACAATACAATACAATAACATTCAATCATCATGCACCTCAAGTGCGGTGATAACAATATCCAAGGTATCCATTACAAGCAGCATCCCACTGTAGCACAAAGTATGCACAAAGAAGTATGCACACACAGACTGAACATACAAACATAGGCATAGCCTATCTTGATGGCAGAAGAACAACACATCCTATCTGAACATGTATACTTTTTGAGAAAGTGTTGTTTTCTTGCAGAGTGTTATTTTTTTAAGGTTATCCAATACAATACACTGTTTTGGGACTATATTCCTATATTATGCGCCGTCAACAATACCGACCAGATATTAGTGCCTCGCAAAGTGTGGATAGGAGGTTTTGCCACACTTTTTTATGCAGAAAGATAGGAGGTTTTGTTCTTCGGCCATCGATTTACTGTATGCATCATGCTATAATAACAGCACATCATAGACACCTAACACACACAGGCATTATGGTCACATCTGTTTTATTTGCACTCAGTTCTCTCTCACACACACACACACACCTTTTTCTTCCTGCTATTTCAGGCGGAATGACATCTCTTCCCGGGGAGAAATGCCACAGTTCTGAACCATTTTTGATTCAATAGAAACGCTGAACAACGTCTAGGTTTTACATAACAGGCTTTGGTGAAGTACTAAGGGATAAAAAGAACGCACAAGACCCTTCCCACGCGACCGGAGAAGGTTGATGTGTGCGTGCTCGTGCATGTGTGTGTATGAGTGCGTGTGTGTGCACGTGTGTGTTTGTGTTGGTGTCGGTGAGGGGTGCGGCAACCATTTTTCTCCACACAAATTCAATTAGGCCTAGTGGGCCGTGGCCGAGAGAAGTAGAGCTAAACATCCTAAGTGGCAAACAATTATCGCGCAACACAAACAAGCACTCCTCCTATTCGCAGTCCTGACTCATCTGAGCGAGTCGCTGAGGATATGTGATAGTCACTGTCAACCTCAGTTTCCCCATGTTCCTCAGCAATCTGCTGCGAGTTCAAACTGGGGCTAGGGGCGCACCGGTACATACGGATACTGGTGTCGGGTATCGGCTATGGGGCGCACCGGTACATACGGATACTGGTGTCGGGTATCGGCTATGGGGCGCACCGGTACATACGGATACTGGTGTCGGGTATCGGCTATGGGGCGCACCGGTACATACGGTGTTGTCGGGTATTGGTCCGATGCCAGGCTAAAATGGGTATTGGCATCGGGAGGAGTTCCCCATGCTAAAAGAGTAAAAAGACATGTCAGAATCCAAAGCAAAGCGACTTTATTTTCTGCATTTTTTGACACAGAAGCATGTTAGATGTCTCACATGGAGGGCAATGGATTACCTAAACTCAAACACTTTTGCAGTCGATAGTCTATACGGTTCCGTAAGAGCAATGGATCGGATCTAGTGATGCACCGATGTGAAAATTGTGGCCGATACCGATAACCGATATTAATATTGCTGTTCTGGCCGATACCGATATTTACCGATGTCGATATCTCTGTATAGAAAACACTTTTTTATGATAATCAAATAAAGAGCTATTTTCCAAAACGCATAATTTTTTTACTTTTGTAACTTATTTTCAGAAATGACTGATATTTTAAAACTATTTAAGGCCAAAACATGTAAAAAGAAGAAAAAAAACATTAAAAAAAAAAATTATAAAATAAGATTATATAGGCCCTATCTTGATATCGGACCGATACCGATGTGTAAAAAAAAACTGCCATATCGGCCGATATTATATCAGCGGCCGATATATCGTGCATCACTAATCGGATCGGAACTCGGTATCGACTGATACTGGAAAAGGTTAGGACTCTGAATCTGTATCTGCAGGAGAAAAGTGGTATTGTGTGTGTGTTCCTACCACGGGCCAGGGTGAAGCAGAAGATTGTGTGTTCCTAACACGGGTAGGGGTGAAGAATGAAGACACTCAAGACAGAAGCTGTGAGATCCTCCCCATACGACCAGAGAGACAGGGGGGGGAAGGTTCTCTCCTGGTTATGTGTGTGCAGCAACATATTTCCCCTGATTCAACACACGAAATTCAATCAGTGGGCCAAGGTCCGAGGTGCAAAGCTTAAAAGATTGTATGTGGGAAACAATTATTGTGCAACTACACGGGCGCACTCCTACCATTCCAGTACAGGAAATCAATAAAAGCCTAAATATTCATGGGGGAAAGGCAGCGTCGTGTTGTAGATGCAGTGCAGCTGGGCCCAGTGTGGGTGTCTGGGGATCCTTGGTCATGATGAGGTGATTAAATTGAAGATGGCTAGAAGGAACACACTCACTAGTTTTTTTTTTTTAACGGCAACTCTTTAAAAGGTTTTTTATGGGCTGCATTCTAAATGTCATGGAAAGCTACTGTGTGTCATTTCGGGAAATATTCAAATAAAAATAAAAACAATAATTATGATGATGATGATGATAATAAAGAAACACGGCTGCTCGATGTGAGACAGTCTATCTTAACAAATACAATTGGGTTTGAATGCTGGGGGAGAGAGCTGTAACTCCTGTAAGTATAATGTACATTTTAAACACGTGTCTGCTAAATTACTTCACACACTCTTTTTGCAGATGCGTTGAAATAGCTGTCCATACATGTTCTGTGATACATGTATGGCCAGGGCTGTATGCCCTAGGCCTAGAGCTTAGAGTGAGAGAGTGACAGAGAGTGACAGAGAGAGAGTGAGAGTGAGAGAGAGAGAGAGAGAGAGAGAGAGAGAGAGAGAGTGAGAGTGAGAGTGAGAGTGAGAGAGAGAGAGAGAGAGAGAGAGAGAGGCTATCAGAGTAAACGGCCGACCTCTCATGGCTTAGAAAAGGAGCCAAAAGCAGAGTATACTGTGCATGCGAGCTGACGGTTCCTGTTGTGTGTGTTACTAAGTAGTAAGCAGCACAAACACAGTGGACCCAGCGCAAACTAAACAGAGGAACCTCTGTGACAACATTACTTTATCAAGAACTAGACCTGCAGTTGTAGGATGTCAAAGTCGAAATAAATAATGCTTTGTATGGGGCTGAACGATTTTTCTTTTTTTGTGGGGGGGGGGGGGGGTTCATATTGCAAATCTTGCAAAGAAATCTTGCAAGTGCGATATGATTCAGCGGCGTGTGAGAAAAGGATAGAATAGTTTTCCCTTTTCATTGAGAAGAAATATCAAAATGATCATGATGTGTGTGTGCTTTTTTCGGGGGTCTGTACCAAACAAAACGTTTCTTTAGAAGAATCTGTGGAATGCGATTTGTAGGCCAAGGCATCTCTGCAGCGTCACAATGCTTCATTTAGAATGTTGGCAGTGGCACACACGCTTCATGCAATTTTGGAAATTACACCGTCCGCCATATCACTATTTTGATGAATTGTTTATGAATTGTATAATCGTGAATTGTGCAACCCTATAGGTTTGAGATCGGAGTAAATCAAACTAGTTACAGAGAGAATATAGCTCACATCAAAGGGGCAAGGCAAGGGACTGTTGGACTTGGCAATGGTGTATGGGGGGGACCGTTATGGGCCATGTACATTTGCAGTGTGTAGTTCCATAGTAGTATCTATAGCAGACCTGGGCATTGTACGGCCCGCGGGCCGGATCCGGCCCGCGGGATGATTCTGACCGGCCCGCGAATGATTACATGATAAAAAAAAAAATTCAAAAAAAATTCAAAAAAAATTTTTTTTTTAATATTTTTTTTTTTTTTTTAACTTTTTTTTTCTTCATGTCAACGTTCACACGCACAGTATACGCTTAGGAGACATGCTCAGAAGATGTTGGTTCTCTTTGGATCCACCTACATATGTGAACAGACATTCTCAGTCATGACGTTTACCAAGTCCAGGTACAGATCCTCTCTCACTGATGAACATCTGGCAGCTGTGCTTCGCATCTCCACCTCAGACATGCAACCTGACTTTGATGGACTTGTTGAAGCTCAACAGAGACTGGATTTCTCACACTGAATGAAAAAAAAATTACTGAAGAACACTCAAATGTGGAAATATAACAAGTGAAATGGGACACTTGATATTTTTTTTTCTTTTTTTTGCACAGTTCTGAAAACATTAAATGTTTAATATAGGCATGTAAAGTAAAAAAGGCTACACAACTGGGACACTTTTCTTTACACAGTTCAGTGACATGTCTTGTTTATTTTTGCTATAAGATGATGTGATGTCTTTAGAAAGCTAAGAAAATCCTTGTTTCAATAGTATATGAAACTCAAAATGCCCTTTGTTATTAATGTTTCACATTTTGTTTATCATTTTGGAAATAAATTCTATTTGAATAAATGATATTTTTGAAAGCTAACCTCACCTTTTAATTGCCAAATAATAACATACACTCTTACCAGGGGTCAAAACAATGCCATTTACTGCTTTTTATATAGAAATAAAATGTATATTATGCATAATTGAGTTTGGAATTTTGGCCCGGCCCCCCAACATATTTTCAGTTGCTCATTCGGCCCCCCGGGAAAAATAATTGCCCACCCCTGATCTATAGGAATGTTAGACAATGGGATTAACTAGTGATGCACGATATATCGGCCGCCGATATAATATCGGCCGTTTTTTTACACATCGGTATCGCTCCGATATCAAGATAGGGCCGATATTAAAAAAAAAAAAAAAAAACTTTTTGTTTTTATCTTTTTTTTTTCTTTTTACATGTTTTGGCCTTAAATAGTTTCAAAATATCAGTAATTTTTGAAAATAAGTTACAAAAGTAAAAAAAAGTATGCGTTTCGGAAAATAGCTCTTTATTTGATTATCATAAAAAAGTGTTTTCTATACAGAGATATCGACATCGGTAAATATCGGTATCGGCCAGAAC
The DNA here is from genome assembly GCF_963971535.1 of Notolepis coatsorum. Classification (NCBI taxonomy): domain Eukaryota; kingdom Metazoa; phylum Chordata; class Actinopteri; order Aulopiformes; family Paralepididae; genus Notolepis; species Notolepis coatsorum. Next base: position 15,443,434 of record NC_140182.1, read on the forward strand.
AGCAATATTAATATCGGTTATCGGTATCGGCCACAATTTTCACATCAGTGCATCACTAGGATTAACCTTAAATGGGGGCACACCTATCTTGTGTCATAAATAGCTGTGCAGTACACCCACCATTCAATCTGTTTTGAGTTAAACCCCTCAGATCAAAGAAATGAATTACTCTATTCTAATTGCCATAACTCTCTTGTTACGGTCGGATATTGCATTTTAGCTCAAAGCAATTAAATTCACTCTCTGATCCAACAATCAAACAGCAGCATGGTATGCTTCAACCACAATCAATGATACAAGCAAGACAGAGATAGCTGATTCAATTATGTCATTGCATGAGTGCTAACTTGGACTACAATACAATCGATCCCCAATACAGGCCATCAACCTAAGCTACACTACTCTTGACAATGGCAATCTGAAATGTCTGAAATCAAATTGCCTACCCAGAACTGCCACTTCTGCACTGCTTGCATTTGAAGTGGCAGGCCTATATACTGTAGCCTCAGCCCATGGTGAACTGAATCAAATTGTTAGGACAGCAAGGCAGGTCATATTACTATGATACGAATAGCAAGAAACAAGGATACCAATAGTTGACCGGCATAATCACGTGACAGCCTATAGGCCATCAGAACATTGAACACTGATCTCTCCACACACAACAAGCACACATGAACACACACACACACACATCCTGCACTCTCTCACAAACTCACTACAGGTCACTTTAAACACAAAAGAAAAGGTCACTTTAAAGAAAAGAAAAACATAACTGTTTTTGTATAGTATAGCTAGTAGTATAGGATAGTATAACTGTATATTGTATAATATTGTATAGTGTATATAGGTCTCATTACCTTTTAATTTGGAAGCTTAGCATTGTATTGTATTTTATCCTAAATACTTTGTATCATGTCTATTTTATTCTATTATTATTTGTATTTTTGCACAATCAAGGCGGGCATGGCCAACTTCATTTCACTATAATGTCTTGTTGTGTATGTATGTGACGAATAAACCTCTTGAATCTTGAGGCTATTTAGCCTCACATTGCTACTGTAGAAATATAAATCATGTGCGAGCAATACCAATACATGGTATACAATTCAATGTGGTTATGAGAAGTATACAGTAGACTAGACAGACACTGAACGTGCTAACCTACATGCTTCAGGCCAGAACAATGTAAGTACACACACAACAATGTACAGTACAAACAAACACAACAATGTACAGTACACACACAACAATGTATGTACAGTACACACACAAAACAATGTACAGTACACACACAATGTACAGTACACACACAAAACAATAATGTACAGTACACTACACACACAAAACAATGTACAGTACACACAATGTACAGTACACACACAAAACAATAATGTACAGTACACACACAAAACAATGTACAGTACACACACAAAACAACAATGTACAGTACACACACAAAACAATAATGTACAGTACACACACAACAATGTACAGTACACAGTACAGTACACACAACAATGTACAGTACACACAATAATGTACAATGAGTACACAAACACAACAATGTACAGTACACACCCACACAACAATAATGTACAGTACACACACAACAATGTACAGTACACAGTACAGTACACACAACAATGTACAGTACACAAAATAATGTACAATGAGTACACAAACACAACAATGTACAGTACACACCCACACAACAATGTACAGTACACACAACAATGTACAGTACACACTACACACACACAACAATGTACAGTACACACTACACACACACAACAATGTACAGTACACACAACAATGTACAGTACACACTACACACACAATAATGTACAGTACACACACAACAATGTACAGTACACACTACACACACAACAACAATGTGCAGTACAAACAAACACAACAATGTACAGTAAACACACAACAACAATGTACAGTACACACAACAATGTACAGTACACAGTCACACACACAATAATGCACAGTACACACACAACAACAATGTACAGTACAAACAAACACAACAATGTACAGTACACACAACAATGTACAGTACACACACAACAATGCACAGTAGTACACACACAACAATGTACAGTACAGACACAACAATGTACAGTACACACAAACACAACAATATACAGTACACACAACAATGTACAGTACACACACAACAATGTACAGTACACACACAACAACAATGTACAGCACAAACAAACACAACAATGTACAGTACACACACAACAATGTACAGTACACACACAACAATGTACAGTACACAAACACAACAATGTACAGTACACACCCACACAACAATGTACAGTACACACACAATAATGTACAGTACACACACAATAATGTACAGTACACACACAATAATGTACAATACACACACAATAATGTACAGTACACACATAACAACAATGTACAGTACACACACAACAATCTACAGTACACACAAACACAACAATATACAGTACACACAACAATGTACAGTACACACACAACAATGTACAGTACACACACAACAACAATGTACAGCACAAACAAACACAACAATGTACAGTACACACACACAACAACAACAATGTACAGTACACACACAACAATGTACAGTACACACAAACACAACAATGTACAGTACAGTCACACACAATAGTGTACAGTACACACACACAACCATGTACAGTACACAAACAATGTACAGTACACACACACGCCTGTTGATCATGACACGATGAAACAATGTAATAATAATAGTGATAGAAGAAGTTCCTCCTCCTTACCCTGAACGAAATCTCATTTGTAAGGAAGTTTCATCAACGCGGCAGGTTAGTTATTCCTTCCTTCCCACCTGCCAGCAGAGAGCAGAGTGTTGCGAAGAAGAAGAAGAAACCTTCCCTCCTCCGTCCGCCCTGCTGCTGCTCTCACGCCCAAGTGAACAACACATCGAGCCCCATGAATTAATGTCCCTTTTTATTACAAAGAATAATGACAAGCAACGCGCCCTGCCGCCCCGCCCGCCGTTTATTAGATAACAACGGTAACGAGACGAACCCACCGCCGGCGAATAACCCGTTTGAAAAAATCCTGTTGTTGCTTCCTCTCCCAGTGTGGAGCCCTCAACACACAACACAGCACCCTCCTAAACAGCACCCGACACGGCGAGCAGGAGGAACCCTCGTCAATGTCATCCACACAAAAATGTTGACGCTAGATCACACCCGGCGTCCGCGGCGTTTTGTTCGTTTTTATTTTTTTTTATTTTAACCTTAAAAGTTGTTTATAAACATATCCATATATGGCTCTAATCCTAACCTTAACCCACTCCAACTACCTAAACTAAACATTCGAAAATACATAAACATTTTCTTCCGGGCCGTTGGATCTAGCGTCGTCTACCACCACTATGCTGCGTTCGCGTGGATTCAGACAGACGGTAGACGGCGAACCGGATATCATCAGAGTGGATGAGAACGGGGCGGTAACATTAGGTGAGACAAGAGGTAATGTTTATATTTAAAAAAATATATATATATTTTATTAATTAATATTCAAACTTTTTGGCGTCCTCCGCGATGGAATTTACAATTACAACCAGTACATAAAAAAAAAAAAAAAAAAAAACACGTGACTACAAAGTACATGAAGAAAATATGTTATATTTGGACAACTAGAAGCTAATAATTTTGGTTCTACAACAACACCTAGATATTATAACCAGAGTTTGAAATCGTATTGAGGTTTTGCTAAACAGCTGACATAACATAAGGCAGCCAACTAACAGAGCTGGACAGAATACTAGGAAATATGGAAAGTTTGTTATGCTATATTATTATTGAACTAGCGTTATCAGAAGACAAGCCTGCTCAAAAGATCAGTCAACGTTGGCCAGCTTCAGCTTGCTGGTAAAGTAAACAAAACACCACGAACGTGACACCGTCCTGCCTTTCCCTTGTCCAGTTTTTTCTTTTCTCTTTCTCGTGCCGTTACTGTCAACTCTTCCACCTGAATTCACGTGAACGCAGCATTAAAGGCGTGTCTCCGTCGCTTCTGTACAGCGTTGTTCGAGGCTAGTGGTTCTCAAACCTTTCATGATGTCAATATAATTATGATAAGATTTTGTCCCCAGGGCCCCCCGTCTGCCAAGATATTTGATGTGTCATTATTATGATTGAATCCAGATGTCCTTAACTGTTCTGAGAGATAACAGGGGAGAGAGCAGAATAGCCATACACTCTCTCACTGTACTAACCTCTAGTGAAGAATATATGAGTGAAATTAATTAATCTATTAGTGAGATTAATTAATACCTCCTCCAGGACCCCTGACCCCACTTTGAGAATAATTTTAATTTTATTTCACCAGGTAAGAAGCTTGAGCTCAAAGAGCTCTTTTTTCGAGCAACACCTGACATAAAACAACAACAAACTTAAAGTCAAGAACAACCATACAGGACAGTAAATGAACATAGACAAAGGACAAAAAGAGAAAGATAAAACGAGCAAGCACTGGGCTAAGTCACCAGGTTACCATCCAATGGAAGATGTATGCTCAGATTTGGGGTGATGGGGGTAGGATGCATGCTCAGATTTGGGGTGATGGGGGTAGGATGCATGCTCAGATTTGGGGTGATGGGGGTAGGATGCATGCTCAGATTTGGGGTGATGGGGGTAGGATGCATGCTCAGATTTGGGGTGATGGGGGTAGGATGTATATGCTCAGATTTGGGGTGATGGGATGGGGGTAGGATGCATGCTCAGATTTGGGGTGATGGGGGTAGGATGCATGCTCAGATTTGGGGTGATGGGGGTAGGATGCATGCTCAGATTTGGGGTGATGGAGGTAGGATGCATGCTCAGATTTGGGGTGATGGGGGTAGGATGCATGCTCAGATTTGGGGTGATGGGGGTAGGATGCATGCTCAGATTTGGGGTGATGGGGGTATGATGTATATGCATAGATTTGGGGTGATGGAGGTAGGATGCATGCTCAGATTTGGGGTGATGGGGGTAGGATGCATGCTCAGATTTGGGGTGATGGGGGTAGGATGCATGCTCAGATTTGGGGTGATGGGGGTAGGATGCATGCTCAGATTTGGGGTGATGGGGGTAGGATGCATGCTCAGATTTGGGGTGATGGAGGTAGGATGCATGCTCAGATTTGGGGTGATGGGGGTAGGATGCATGCTCAGATTTGGGGTGATGGGGGTAGGATGCATGCTCAGATTTGGGGTGATGGGGGTAGGATGCATGCTCAGATTTGGGGTGATGGGGGTATGATGTATATGCATAGATTTGGGGTGATGGAGGTAGGATGCATGCTCAGATTTGGGGTGATGGGGGTAGGATGCATGCTCAGATTTGGGGTGATGGGGGTAGGATGCATGCTCAGATTTGGGGTGATGGGGGTAGGATGCATGCTCAGATTTGGGGTGATGGGGGTAGGATGCATGCTCAGATTTGGGGTGATGGAGGTAGGATGCATGCTCAGATTTGGGGTGATGGGGGTAGGATGCATGCTCAGATTTGGGGTGATGGGGGTAGGATGCATGCATGCTCAGATTTGGGGTGATGGGGGTAGGATGTATATGCTCAGATTTGCGCTGGTAGTTCAGGCAAGGTTCAGGGATCAAACATTGAAAATTGTGCATGTGTTATACTTCAACGGTTGACACAATATGACGAGTGACATATTTTTGGGGACAGCTCCTCTGTTTAGACTCCTTGACAGCATTGTTTCCTGGTAGATGCCAAGGATATAAAAAAAAATCACACAATGTTACAATTTGGTCACAATTCCATCAACACTCCACCAGCGCAAACCTGAGCATGCACCATATATCCCCATCTCACATTGGATGGCTGACTGTCCGTCATCAGCTCTATTCTATTTTCAATCTTTCAAAATGTTCTTATGTACCCCAGTTGCTATTGCATGTACATATTTGTGTTTCATTACACGTATATGTACATACTTACAAAACTGTTTCGCCTGTTTTATAGCAACACTACTATCACCAACATCCCCCCTTGAACGGCCCTTCTAAGGTTCCTCCCCTCCACATTGCCTGTGGTGCTTTTTTCCTATTGCTAGGTTTTGAGTGAGTTTTTCCTTACCTTCGCGTGGGGAGTGTTGCATTTATTTATTTAACATTTTATTTTGGATTTCATGGTGTTTTTTGTTTTGTTCTTGACTTATTGTGATGTTTCTTCTTGACTTGTTTAAAGAAGATGTGTCCGACTCCGGCCCATGGGGACATTAACGTGTGTTGTCGGGCCTTACAAATACATTTGATTTGATTTGATTTGACTGGTGACATAGCCCAGTGGTTCTCAAAGTGGGGTCAGGGGTCCTGGAAGGCTCCCCGGCAAAAGTGGTAATATTGATTAATTTAACTAATATATTAATTAATTTCACTAATGTATTCTTCACTAGAAGTTAGAACAGTTATAGTGTATAAGAATGAATATTCTGCTCGCTCCTCTGTTATCTCTGCATCTACAGTATAGACCGGAAATCTGGATTAAATCATCATAATATGTGACATTGAATTTCTTGGCAGATGGGGTCCCTGGGGACCAAATATTATCATATGACTTAGCCTACATTTAGGTATTAGCCTTGGTTGATGCTAGATCCCACAGCCCGGAAGAACATTTTTACATTTATTTTTAGATTTTTAGGTAGTGGGAGTGGTTAGGGATAGGTTTTTATAAACAACTTTTAAGGTTGCAATGATGACAACTTGTGCAGCGATGGCAGCTACTGTACATTTTAAGTTAAGTTAAATTGAACCTTTATTAATCTCCTTGGGGAAATTCATTCTCTGCATTTTGACCCATCCTAACTATTTAGGAGCAGTGGGCAGCCACACAGTGCAGCGACCGGGGACCAACTCCAGTTGTAATGCCAGTACCTTGGTCAAGGGCAGTGGCAGGAGTATTATATACCTAGCATGCATGTCCTTTGGTTTTTCAGCCTTTTTAAGCATTTGTAAGCCTTCCATAGATTTTGGGCTGGATTATGGTATTATTTTGTGTCATTATCTCTGCACCAGGATGAAGAAATGTGCAAATACGATTTTTTTATTTATTTATCTAATTCAAGTAGTGAGGCTGTCACATCCAAGATCCCCAGATAGGCTTCATGTCTGGTCGCAAAACACTGCAAGACAAGTTGCAATTGAATTGCTGAAGTAGAAATCTCCTCTCTGTCCCCAACTGGATTACTTCACCTGATCAAGACATGGATTATTTTTTTATTTGCTTTACTGAAAGAAAAATTGTGTGAAGGCATGAGGTAAGGCAGCAACAAGTGATGTCATAATATGATGAATGATTACAAGATTCAAGGAGGCTAATCTTGGGTTAGTGAGATGTACTGTAGTAAACATGTAGCTTGTGCGACCCCTCTGGTAATGTTAGGTTGGTGTCACCGCCAAGGATGTGGCTAACGTTTTTGATTTGCCCAGATTTCACTTTTTGTGCAATTGGTAACATAGAATTGTCACAATTGTCTTGAGATATTATGAAATGGGATTCAGGAATGAAGACAAGCACTTATCCGTGTCAACTATGTTTACTTTACACTTGATTGGTGTGGAATCAGCTGCATAGCTTGTTAGGGTATTAATAGCTCTATTGACAGGCTTTGTATGAATATGCAAAGCTCTATAACGAACCATCGCGGATCCTGAGGGATAAAGGTACTATAGTATATGTACTGTAGAAGGGTGGATTATCCCTGCTTGTGGGAGTAGTACTAGTACACAGACACTGGGTAGTAGGATACTATAGTATTGGACCTATAAGTACCCCCGTCTTTGGCCCGGAACGTCGTTCTGGAGGGCTTGCAGCTGGAGTGGATGGGGCCCAGGATTTACTAACCTGGGGACTGGTACTCTGGTCTCCCTCGCCTTCCAAGGCGGTCAGCAGTAGCTCCCCACACACCCTCACTTCCCCCAGTACCTCCGACAGCCCTCCCACACCCAGTGACTGTCAGTTCAATAGTATTATTGGGCTTCCCTTTAAGCAGTACCCTTCCTTGACCACCTGTATAGACCCTTCAAATGCTATTCTGTATATGGGGTGTAAGGGTTAAATAATTATGCAGTCACAATATTTACCCAGGGTTAGAATAGCAAATGGAAATTGGAAGAAACAGACACACACAATGATCCCGATAATGTCTACTTTATATAGAAGCCTGGGCATGTTATCCATTACACTGTCATTTATTCATACATGGCACAGAGTGCTCTTGCTATTATAATGTAGGGGAAGCTCTTCCCACCATAGGCACCGAGTGCTCAATACATTAAAACACCCCGCTTGTACTAGGGGAACCCAGGCATAAAATAGAGACACATTGGGAGTTCAAAGAACCCAGGCATAAAATAGAGACACATTGGGAGTTCAAAGAACCAAATAATCCAATAATCAAATAACCAAATAACAAAATAAAACCAAGTAAATGTGGGCCCACGTTACCAAAAGAAAACCTAACCTAAGCCGGCTTAAATTGTTCGGGGTACCCCTTAGACACTGGTTGTTAGCATTCACTTGAATGGACGTTGCTGTTGATACACGTGGTACCGTTAGTACTTAGCCAAGATGGCGGACCCACTCTTGTCACCGCTCGTCCAGGTGACAAGATGGCGTCGGCGATCCGCGAGCACAGCCAGCAGGCTGGGCGGACAGCATAGGCAGTGGTTAGCTGGAGGAGCGTGCTGTATGGCGTCCTCTGCTGGTAGGAAGAGGCGTCCTCTGTACCGTCTGGGAGACGTCCACCGCTGCTGTTGCTGGCTTGCTTCTGTCGCGCGAGCTAATACTGTTGCTACCCTAAACACAGCTAAGCTTTGGGTCTAGGTGCACCCTCCTGCTATCGTTTACACTGCTAACGCAACGTGGCTGGCTATACCACCGGTCTCTTCAGCACCGCGCGCCCGGTAGTCTACTCAAGTCAGACGGAGCCGCTAGCAGCATACTACTACACCGCACACAGTAACTACTATAACCCGATAACGTTAGACGTTAGTCTCGTTAACTCTAGACCAGGGGTGGCCAACCTTTTTTGAACCAAGATCTACTTTTTTATTTACCACCTAGCCCGAGAGCTACCAGCCAAAATTGTATATTGTAAGCCGTCATTTGAGGCTTTATAAAAGCAGCATAATGAACACAAATCTGTCAGTGCCGAGTCCGACCTCATCTTAAATAACAAACAGCATTGCTTGTTGTAGTTAACAAGGAGAGGAAGAGTTGATTTAGCAAAAAAATTTAAAAATTTAATAATCAAATTTTATTAATCAAGATCTACTTGAAATCAGCCCGCGATCTACCTGTCGATCGCGATCGACTGGTTGGGCACCACTGCTCTAGACGTTAGTCCTTCGGTTCGGTTTCTCTTACTCACACACTATCGCTGATACTTCTAGGATAACCCGTCACTAGCAAGTACTTCTCATCTCCCGCTGCTCGTTCCAACGGGGCACTCTTCTTGTCACCCGCCGCTCGTTCCGACGGGGCTCCCCAACAACGGGGCTCGTTTGAGCACCCGCCCACTGTAACTGCGACTGATCACTGTCAAGTCCAATGTCGAAGAGAGCTTCCTGCTCCCTTTTCCTCCAGGTAACTCCCTCTTCCTCGTTGCTTGCTTCTCTCCACCGCTCCACCTGCCACCACTGCCACTCCGCCCCCTGCTGGCAACCTCCACCGGTCCCACTGAAGGACCGCTCCAGAAAGGGACAAAGGGCTCAATGTTATTGTTAGTAATCCATACTGCAGCCGGAGAAGAGTAGCACCTCACCTCGTCGTTAGACTGGGCGAGCTATCCAAAGGAACACTGTTAGGCTATCCAAAGGAACACTGTTAATCACACGTTATACACACACAGGGAAAGTAACAGTTAGTTAGCACTACTGAATACTTTGTAGAATATTCAGGCTGCTACATATAGATAACATTTCTATGTAGAGTAATCATACAAATAAAAAAAATACATAGCTTTTAGAAAGGTGCAGAATAAACATATTGCATTTCCCAAAAAAAAAACATTATTGATGAATTCATTTATCATTTAAAAATGTTTGCAGGTCCAAAATGAATGAATTGTTGTTTACCCCTCTCTACTTCTCATTTTCCCATGTGAAATGCACCTGATTGGATAAATGACATGCTGGTGTTCTAGTGCGACACCTAGTGGCTGAATGTTAGTCAAAACTCATCCTAACTAATTATTGCAAGTTCGCATTGTGTTTTCAAAGGGATCAACAGAAAGCTCAAAGAGTCTCGATAAAGGCTAGGAAACCACAAGCTGCTGCTGAAATACAGCATCAAATGAGCCATTTCTCTCTTTCTCTTTCAAATCTCCCTTTTGTGGTTTTCTGGGAAAGCTCGACGAACACTCGGTGCTGCCATGACTGGTTGCCAATAAAAACACATTACTATCACTGTTAACCTGTCAAGGTGCTGATCTAATTGGCAACCAGTAGTGTAATCGTACACCCAGCAACACCCTGGACAGGCTCCGGTATGTGCAGAACTCAGCTGTCAGGGTTCTCACCCTCTGGAACTCTCTCCCGGCTGAGATCCACTCCGCCCCATCCTTGGACTCCTTTAAGACGGCCCTGAAAACCCACCTGTTCACGAAGGCAGGCATACGGCCTCTAGTCGTCTCCCTGTCCTTTATTGTTATTATTATTTACTTTGTTTATTCCTTATGTGTCTTTTTTGCCTCCTTGTAAAGCATCATTGGGTTTCCTGAAAGGTGCTATATAAATCCAAGCTATTATTATTATTATTATTATTATTATTATTATTATTGTTATTGTTATCAAGTCTTCCGACCATCAAAACTACAGATGGTGTTGTAAAGCCTCTGCAGCCTCCGCTACTGCCCCACCGAGCAGCAGTTCCAGAGTGCCAGGTCAGAGTGCTGGCAACCATCCATGTTCTGTGGGTCAGTGTGATTGGAGCCATCCATCAGTGCCCAAGAAGCGTTAGTGACTGGCGGAGGGAGCCAAGGTAACACCCAGCACTTCCACACATTGAGAGTGTTGTAAAATATATATTGTCTTTTTTTCCTGCTTGGAAGACCCTGGTCTCCCCCTAATAATAATAATAATAATAATAATAATGCATTTTATTGGTGCCTTTCAAAGCACCCAAGGTCGCCATACAGGGTTAAAAACCAATACAATTACACACAGTAAAAACACAATATTACAAAGTTACACATAGGGGAGCAGTTATAATAAACGGAACAATTAAAGTGAGTATGCCAGAATGAACAGATGTGTTTTGAGACGGGAAACAAAGGTGGGGAGGTTGTCTATTGCGCGGATATATCTTGTGGTATGGAATTCCAGAGGCGGAGGGCACAGCAGGGGGAAGGCTCTGGATCCCATGGAAACAAGACGAAAGTCTTTCTCTGGTCTGCATCCCCTTAACAATTGTATGTATTGAGCTGTACTGTACTGTACCCATTCTGCAATCTGTTAATAAACTTTTCAATCAATCAATCAATCAATGGTAGGCAGACGGGAAGGGGGAGGATCTGAGTGACAGAGAGGGAGCATAAGACTGGAGAAGCTCTGTCAGATAAGGAGGGGCTAGGTTATGGAGGGCCTTGAAGGTGAGTAGTAATACCTTGTAGTCAGCGCGTGACTTAACAGGCAGCCAGTGACGTTGGTGGAGAACAGGAGTGATGTGGTTGAGTTCTAGTAATAATGCGAGCGGCTGAGTTCTGGACCAGTTGGAGTTTATAGAGATACTTTGACCAATGAGGAGGGAGACTAGCAGCTTACCCTACACAGTTTGCATGCAGACCACGCCCACGACGCTTCCTTCCTGCCTCACGCAGTCAGCGGGGTCTCAATGAGGCCCTCGGTCATGCTGATGGCGAGCTGCGTTTCCCCACTATCTCCCCCTCCCCTTCCATTGGGGTCAGCATATGGCGACAGAGACTCATGTCATGTACAACAAAATCCCTAGCCAACCGACCTCAACTTGAGGCTCGGCCACTATCTGAATTCTACCCAGTATGATCCAGAGAAATGCTATACAATATGTCAGTGAAAACATTCACAATGATCACAGTCAAACATCTGTTATGCTCTCTTAAAAACGAGGGGACCGGTTCACGTCCATATAGACTTGAAAGATGCCTATACTGTCACATTCCCGTCTTAACTCCCACAGGTAATTCCTCCGTTTTGCCTTTCAAGGGAAGGAGCCGTTTCATCGCCAGGGGGTCATAAGAATTCTATTCTATACCGGCTGGACAACATTGTGGCTCTCAGCCAGTCGGAGGAGAAAGCCATGCCCGATTACTTGGCAAAAGAGTGCTTCTTTTCCCCAGCTGGCAGATGGCGTTTCTTGGCACCATTCTGACCACTCGGCCTCCGCGAGGGCTTCCTTCTCTCGTCAGCAACAGGGGGATATCCTGTCATGCCTGAGAGAGTCTCGTCCTCGCGGAACAACGGTCACTGCGCTGTCAGTGTCAGGGTGGCGTCAGCCCAGCCAGTGGTCCACCTGGGTCTTCTTGGGGGCAACAACGGAGGCTCAGGAGGCAGAGCAGTCGTCTGGTAATCGGGAGGTTCCCGGTTTGACTCCTCCCGGGCAGCGTGTCGCAGTGTCCTTGAGTGAGACACTTAACCCCTAATTGCTCCCGATGAGCAGGTTGGCACCTCGCACGGTCGCCTCCGCCGTCGGTGTTTGTGAATGTGTGAGTGAATGGGTGAATGTGAGGAAGAACAAATTGTAAAGCGCGTTGGATAAAAGCTGCTATATAAATGCACCATTTACCATTTCTTGCACAAAATACAGAGGTGGTTTTTGCTGAGAAAAATTATTGTTGAGAATTCCCTCATCTGTCAAAAGCGATCTGGACCTCCGGGGATCCTCTCGAATGGTTTAGATTATTTTATTGTCACAGCTTTTCTTTGGGGTGTTCCTATGGGCAACATACTGTCCCACATGACCGTCTTCATGGATGCCTCCCTAAGACTAGTGAGAGACAGGCACGTCTCGGTCAGGACGGACAGTCCGACATTGGCTGCCTATAATGAAAAGACTCCACCAGACTGCGGTGGAACTGTGGCTCTGGGGCTCCCTCCACCAGGCTGTAGTCTCAGGGCTCTGGCCCTCCCTCCACCAGGCTGTAGTCTCAGGGCTCTGGCCCTCCCTCCACCAGGCTGTAGTCTCAGGGCTCTGGCCCTCCCTCCACCAGGCTGTAGTCTCTGGGCTCTGGGCCCTCCCTCCACCAGGCTGTAGTCTCAGGGCTCTGGGCCTCCCTCCACCAGGCTGTAGTCTCAGGGCTCTGGGCCTCCCTCCACCAGGCTGCAGTCTCAGGGCTCTGGGCCTCCCTCCACCAGGCTGTAGTCTCAGGGCTCTGGGCCTCCCTCCACCAGGCTGTTAGTCTCTGGGCTCTGGCCCTCCCTCCACCAGGCTGTTAGTCTTTGGGCTCTGGGCCCTCCCTCCACCAGGCTACAGTCTCAGGGCTCTGGGCCCTCCCTCCACCAGGCTGCAGTCTCAGGGCTCTGGCCCTCCCTCCACCAGGCTGCAGTCTCAGGGCTCTGGGCCTCCCTCCACCAGGCTGTAGTCTCAGGGCTCTGGGCCTCCCTCCACCAGGCTGTAGTCTCAGGGCTCTGGGCCTCCCTCCACCAGGCTGTAGTCTCAGGGCTCTGGGCCTCCCTCCACCAGGCTGCAGTCTCTGGGCTCTGGGCCTCCCTCCACCAGGCTGTAGTCTCAGGGCTCTGGGCCTCCCTCCACCAGGCTGCAGGCTCTGGGCCTCCCTCCACCAGGCTGTAGTCTCTGGGCTCTGGGCCTCCCTCCACCAGGCTGTAGTCTCAGGGCTCTGGGCCCTCCCTCCATCAGGCTGTAGTCTCAGGGCTCTGGCCCTCCCTCCATCAGGCTGTAGTCTCAGGGCTCTGGCCCTCCCTCCACCAGGCTGTAGCCTCAGGGCTCTGGGCCTCCCTCCACCAGGCTGCAGTCTCAGGGCTCTGGCCCTCCCTCCACCAGGCTGTAGCCTCAGGGCTCTGGGCCTCCCTCCACCAGACTGCAGTCTCAGGGCTCTGGGCCCTCCCTCCACCAGGCTGTAGTCTCTGGGCTCTGGGCCCTCCCTCCACCAGGCTGTAGTCTCTGGGCTCTGGGCCTCCCTCCACCAGGCTGCAGTCTCAGGGCTCTGGGCCTCCCTCCACCAGGCTGCAGTCTCAGGGCTCTGGGCCCTCCCTCCACCAGGCTGTAGTCTCAGGGCTCTGGGCCTCCCTCCACCAGGCTGCAGTCTCAGGGCTCTGGGCCTCCCTCCACCAGGCTGTAGTCTCTGGGCTCTGGGCCTCCCTCCACCAGGCTGTAGTCTCAGGGCTCTGGGCCTCCCTCCACCAGGCTGTAGTCTCAGGGCTCTGGGCCTCCCTCCACCAGGCTGTAGTCTCAGGGCTCTGGGCCTCCCTCCACCAGGCTGTAGTCTCAGGGCTCTGGGCCTCCCTCCACCAGGCTGTAGCCTCAGGGCTCTGGGCCTCCCTCCACCAGGCTGTAGTCTCAGGGCTCTGGCCCTCCCTCCACCAGGCTGTAGCCTCAGGGCTCTGGGCCTCCCTCCACCAGGCTGTAGTCTCAGGGCTCTGGGCCTCCCTCCACCAGGCTGTAGCCTCAGGGCTCTGGGCCTCCCTCCACCAGGCTGTAGTCTCAGGGCTCTGGCCCTCCCTCCACCAGGCTGTAGTCTCAGGGCTCTGGGCCTCCCTCCACCAGGCTGTAGTCTCAGGGCTCTGGGCCTCCCTCCACCAGGCTGTAGTCTCATGGCTCTGGGCCTCCCTCCACCAGGCTGTAGTCTCATGGCTCTGGGCCTCCCTCCACCAGGCTGTAGCTGTAGGCTGTATGTCACATAGCCTAGACAGCCGAATACATGCCCAATGTTCTGTTCGTCGACTAAAAACACACTTCTTCAATCAATATCTGAAATGAAAAGAAAAAAGTATTGAAAAAAGTTTAAAAACGTTTACTATTATGCACTCTGCTACGAAGGAATCTGAATCTGAATCTGAATTTCCCCCAAGGGGATCAATAAAGGAATATCTTATCTTATCTTAATATGTCTATACTACTATGTAACAAGAGCTGTACCCTTCCTGCTGACTTGCACAGAACCTGTAAGTTGCTTTGGATAAGCGACAGCCAAATGTGTGAGTAGTCACTGTAGTCAGTATTTATAGCCCACTTCATATTACATCATGAAAGAAATACCTTGACTGTGATGCCTTCATCACGGTTGCATGACCTGTCTTCTGATTGGTCTGCTGTCAATTGGGGGGGGGGGTATTTTACCTGTGGTGGCCATTTGACATGTATTACTGGTATTTAAGCTCCATTGTTATTTTTATTTATTTTTCTGTCATGTAACCCTGATGTTGTCGAAACGCGTTGGTTTTAATTATATTAACACTTTAATCGTCATGGGTTAAATTCATAATTTACCATCCCTCGCCAGCTCTATTTGTCTATGGAGAAGTTCCCCTTCTTTGCAGGGCTATAACTTTTTAAATTCTATTGCTAAATTGCCATTATTATGGCCCATTCAATGTCCTATATGTATTGTTCAGGGTGTAGCAACGTTAAACTTTTTCATTCACATATTCATACTAAAATATGGTCTAAAGTATAAGTATGTTTTTATCGTTTTCTGCAGCTTTCTCCAGAACTTGATTTATAGCTCCAAATGCATTATATGCATGATGAAATACAGTTTGATAGCGATCTGTGCCAGATAATAAATTTCAACTGGAGGTACTTCTAGAAGTTTCTACGTATCATCTGATGATGACCGGATGGGCGGGGGATCGTTTATAATTCCGTGGGCAGCGTTAGATGATTCATCCAGAGTGGGTCATATGTTCATCAGATCAGTTAGTATAGAAGACATTAGAAAATAACATTGAAACTCACCGTGGCTTCCTCGCGCCGCTGGCAGATGAGGGTGGAACAGAATTTTTTTCTATTATGGGATGGAGAAATGCCCGATCCATTTCCAGGTTGTATAATAGTATATACGTCCAAATCATGTTGTTTTTTTCGAGTTATTTGCACCGATCGATGTTCACTGTGTCAATACGGAGTCTCTCTAACGATAGCGAGTGGCCGGACCACATATGGATGAGCACTACCGGTTCAAAGGTTAATTTCCAGCTGGCGATCTGCCGATCGGCCACCAGATGGCGCTCTTGAACCGCTAGAGAGTTGAGTGGAGCTTTGCACTGTGTCTCAGGGCTCCGGAAAGGAAATATGATTTCGATGACAGATTTTTTAAATATTGACATCAAAGACGAGTTACGGCGTCTTCGGCAGAATGAGCATGGCTAGGAATGACGTGTAAACTCGTTCCCGGCGATCATAGTGTTAATAAAGAACATAATTTTTTAGAACACCCATCGGCCTCAACGAGTTTGATTGATTGAATACTTTATTTTGACACAATCGTAGTACAAACATTTAAAAGACAAAACAATAACAGTGTCAATACGCTGGTCAAAAATGGATAAAACACAATAAATCCAAGGCTTGTTTCCATTGTGGTCCATACATGTGTAGAAGGGTGGATTATCCCTGCTTATGGGAGTAGTAGTACACAGCCACCTGGTAGCAGGATACTATAGAATTGGATCTATATGTACCCCCGTCTTTGGCCCAGAACATCGTTCTGGAGGGCGTGCAGCAGGAGTGGATGGGGCCCAGGATTTACTAACCTGGGGGATGGTACTCTGGTCTCCCTCGCCTTCCAAGGCGGTCAGCAGTAGCTCCCCACACACTCTCACTTCCCCCAGTACCTCCGACAGCCCTCCCACACCCGGTGACTGTCAGTTCAATAGTGTTATTGGGCTTCCCTTTAAGCAGTACCCTTCCATTGTCATTTCATTGTCAATGTGGTTAGAAGTGGTGGAGAGAATAAAAGCTAGCTTATAATGGTAGTGTCTGGTTAGGTGCGAGGGATAGTGGAGGTACTTCTCAAGGTGGGGTCCGGGAGGGGGGGGGTTCGAGCTGGAGCATATGTGTGTAGGTTTTTTAGATAACAGGTATTAGGGGTATATCTTATATAAGACAATTAACTAAAATGTGATCTCATTGGATGTGCTCTGACAATTAATGCTTGTATATCTTATCGTGTGTTGTCATGTTTGTTTATGTGTTTGTTTAAAAAATAATAAAAAAATAAAATACAAAAAAAAAAGCAGTACCCTTCCTTGACCACCTGTATAGACCCTTTAATTAATGTGCTGCGAATGGGGTGGAAGGTTATACCAGTCACAAGTATTTACCCAGGGGTTAGGTTAGCATATATGGAAGAAACAGACACACACACAGTGCTCCCAATTCTGTCTACTTTATATGAAGCCTGGTCAGTTTATCAGTTACAAGTTGTACTTCAGATTATTCAGATAGCACATATTCATAAACGGCACCGGGTGCTCTCACTGGTAATGTAGGGGAACACTATTCCCATCATAGGCACCGTGTGCTCAATACATTAATAATAACCCCGCTTAGATTAGGGGAGACCCAGGCACAAAGTAGATGATTCATTGGGAATTCAAATAACAATAATAATAATAATAATAATAATATAATAATAATAATAATAATAATAATAATAATAATAATAATAATAATAATAATAATAATAATAATAATAATAATAATAATAATAATAATAATAATAATAATAATAATAATAATAATAATAATAATAATAATAATACAAAAGAAACCAAGTAAATGTGGGCCCACGTTACCAAATAAAACCTACACTAAAGCCAGCTTATATTGTTTGGGGTACCCCTTAGACACTGGTCGTTAGCGTTAGCTTGAATGGACATTGCTGTGGGTACACAAGGTACCGTTCGTACTTAGCCAAGATGGCGGACCCACTCCTATCACCTCTCGTCCAGGTGACAAGATGGCGTCGGGCGATCCCGCGAGCACAGCCAGCGGGCTGGGGTAAACAGCATGGGCAGTGGTGAACTGGAGGAGCGTGCTGTGGTGGCGACCTCTGCTGGTGGGAAGAGGCGTCCTCTGCGGCGTCGGGGAGACGTCCACTGCGGCTGTTGTTTGATGCTGGCGCGCGAGCTAATACTGTTTGGCTACCCTAAACACAGCTAAACTGTGGGTCTGAGTGCACCCTCCTGCTATCGGTTGTACTACTAACGCAACGTGGCTGACTGTACCACCGGTCTTCAGCGCCGCGCACCCGGTAGTCTACTGGAGTCAGATGGAGCCGTTAGCAGCATGCTAATACACCGCACACTTACTACTATAACCCGTTAACTATGGACGTTAGTCCTTCGTTCTGTATCGCTTACTCACACACTATCGCTGGTACTTCTAGGATAACACGTCAACTAGCAAGTACTTCTTATCACCCGTCGCTCTCCAACGGGGCTCTTCAACATCACTCCTTCAACGGGGCTCTTCCTGAGCACACGCCCGTTGCGACTGTTCATGGTCGAGTTCACTGCCGAAGAGAGCTTCCTGGTGCTCTGGCTCCCAGGTAATCCTCTCTTCCTCGTTGCTTCCCTCTCTCCTCCGCTCCACCTGCCACCACTGCCACCACTGCCCCCTGCTGTTTATCACACTTTATACACACACAGGGAAAGTAACAGTTAGTCAGCACTTCTGAATACTTAGCAGAATATTCAGGATGCTACACATGGAACATAAAAGGCACAAAAACACAAATGGACATGTAGGGCCTACACTAGACATGACACATCCTAAAAATTAGTATAATAACACCTAACCTGACAACTCATACAGTCAACTAATGTTAAAAGAAAAATCTGCAACCTTAAAAGCAACTCATGATAAAGAGAAATAAAAGCGAGTTATGATAAAAGAGATAAAAACCATATTAAGACCAATTTGAGTTGCTGCTGAGCCATGTTTTTAGGGTGGATTTAAATCCGAGAGTGGAGTTCAGGAGTTTTATGAATGTTGGCAGGGCATTCCACATTACAATAGCAGAGTAAAAAAAGATTCATCTTTCCCCATGCATGTCCTGACTCTCGGCGGGACCAGGTCCGTGGGGCTTCCTCTTGTGGCGTGTTTGTGGACATCTCCTACTTTATTAAAATAATTTACTAGGTATTTGGGGACCGTTTCTTTCAGTACTTTAAAAACCAGTAGCATTTTAAGCTGGTGTACCCTTTCCTCAACCCTAAGCCATCCCTGACAGTTAAAGTGGGCTGGCGTAAGGTGAGTCCTAAAGTGAAGGTTGTGCAGGAATCTCATAGTTTGTTTTGGGAGGTCTGGAGCTTTGTCTTCATTTGTTTGGATATGTTGCTGTACCATGAAGTGCAAGCATAGTCAAAGTGACATTGGATGAGGGCTCCAGCTAGGGTCCTCAGAGCGTTCCTATTTATGAACGAGGAAATTCTAAATAAAAATTTGGTTTTTTGATTGACCTTAGTAATCACTTTTTGTGCCATTTTTTCATTATATTTTTCAAAATAAAGCCCAGGTAGGTGACCTCCTCTTTATCCTCAATAATGTTTTCACCTACTCTAATTTTAAAACCCTGGGATTTCTTTAGGTTGGCCTCTGTTTTTCCCAGATGTAGAGACAATTTATTGTCACTGAGCCAAGAGCAGATATTTTTCATTTCACTGCTCAGGACACTTTCCACTTTAGACTTATCCCTGTCAGAGACCAGGAGTGCAGAGTCGTCAGCAAACAGGAACAGGTTGCAATCGCATGCCGATTTCATATCATTGATATATATTAAAAACAGTTGAGGCCCCAAAATGCTTCCCTGGGGGACCCCACATGTCACTGGCAGGGACGAGGACAAGGTGCCATTGATGTCTACCACCTGTTCTCTTCCCTCCAGGTAAGACTTGACCCATTTGGCTACCTTGCTATCAAAGCCTATCGCTCTCAATTTTTCTAGTAGGATGGAGTGGTTGACCGTGTCAAACGCCTTTTGCAGGTCCAACATGACCATCCCGCAGTAGTTCCCCTTGTCCATCTCACGTTTTATATAATCGGTCAGGTACAGTAAACAGGTGTCAGTGGAGTGTGATTTTCTGAAACCTGATTGGAACTGGTACAGCAGTCTATGTTCAGTCAGGTAGTTGTCTATCTGCTCATATACCAGCCTCTCAATTACCGTTGATATGGAACAAAGGATAGAAACGGGGCGGTAGTTACCTGGATCCAGTTTGCTTCCTTTTTTAAATGGAGGGGTTACCCTAGCAAGCTTGAGTTCTTGCGGGATGTGACCCTGGTTGATGGAGAGGTTGGTGATATGGGCTACAATGGGAGCTATGATGGAAGCAGAGTCTCTGAGAAATCTGGTGGGAATATTGTCATGGCCTGTGGCTTTTGTTGGCTGCAGCATACTGAGCTTTTTCATAACCTCTTCAGTAGTTACTTCAGTCAATTTAAAATCATTTTCACGTACACCCAATTCCTTATAAAAGGCCTGGATGTGCTGTATGCCATATCGGCCAGAGTGGATCGGCAGTTTGTTCACCAAAGTGGTAGCAACAGTTGTGAAGAAGGTGTTTAAACAATTTGCCACACTCAATTTGTCCGAGATGATCGTGTTATCTATTTTCAGGTTGAGATTTGTGGTTTTAGTCTTGAGTCTATTATTGTGACCCAGTGTTTTTAAAGACTTCCACAGTTTTTGAGGATTCTTTTTATTTTCCTCAATTTTTTCGTTCAAATAGTTCAGTTTTGCTTTTTTGATCATATTGGTTACTCCATTTCTTAGTGTTTTACAGGTCTCAAAGAGCTGTTCATTTTTAGTTTTTCTGTATTTAGAGAAGCTCTCATTTCTCACTCTGATGGCTTTTAGAATCTCGGCAGTGATCCAGGGCTCTGTTCTAGCTTTGACCCTGGTCACCTTTGAGGGTGCAAGCGTGTCAATAACTGAAAGGAAGGTGGTTTTAAAGCATGACCAAGCTTTTTCTGTCGATGTGCAGTTTAGTACATTGGACCAATCTACTTTGTTCTATCTAGCTGTTCTTAAGGCTTCGCTGGTGTAGTTTTTCAGAGATCTGAAACTGATTGTGTTGTGACTATTTATTACAGGTCTGTGAATTTTACGAGCGCAGAAAATGATGTGATGGTCACTTAGACTGCACTCTATCACCCCACTTCTAGAGTTGCTGAATTCTTCTACCTTACTATAGTTATTTCCAGTTCATACACCTCCAGATCTTTTGTTTCTTTTTAACAATGCTAACATGCCTTTCTTTTAATTCAATTTAGAATATAAAGGATGTCTATACATATTTTCAATCACATGACATACTGTACTGGTCCATAAATAGAATTGTGTCTCTCTGTGATTGAAGTGCTGACATTAGAGACTTTACTCACTGTGACATGTGGGCTTACAAATCAACTTAAATTCTAAATGTCAAGGCATCCCTTACAGCTAACAATGAAAATGATCTTTACAAAAAAAGATTAAATAAAATTACATTTCTGGCTACGGCTTATAGGGGTTGACCTGACATTTGTGAGCTACTGTAGGTTATAGACCATGGCTGGTTTTTGCTCTCTGGTGGAGTCAGTGTGTCACTCAAGATTCATTTCAACATCAACAGAAAGCTTGAACTATTGGGTAAAAATACTTCAATATTATGATAGAGAAAACAAACCTGTCTTAAAATGTGTAAAATAGCTGTCTCTATCATGCTAAACAAATAATGATTGATTCTAGAGTGTAAATGTTACATTACATCTCCATATTATTCAAATCAAGGACAGGCCTCATGCCCCTATTGACGTTCACTGGCATTGCTAACAAATGCTAACATTTTCTGCCTTTAATTTCTGGATGGACCGAAGAACTCCCAGTTTGTGACAAATCAAACATCTTAAAACGTGGACTATCTCTTTAAGCACAACTCCAAAAATAACCACTTTATCACAATGGGGCTGTCAGTGTAGCTATACTACCAGCCCCAACAAGCACTGAGCCAACCAACCCCATCCGACCTGTTAGCTAGCTACCTCAGCGTGACCTAGCAAGTCAAAAATAAACTGAAATTAAAGGTATCCCTCTCCCCTTTTCAAATGAATTAAGTGTATATGAATGTACATACTGTAGTACCTACACTGTAGTGTTGCTATAATAATATGTTTTACACAGTACCTACCCTGTAGTGTTGCTATAATAATATGTTTTACACAGTACCTACCCTGTAGTGTTGCTATAATAATATGTTTTACACAGTACCTACCCTGTAGTGTTGCTATAATAATATGTTTTACACAGTACCTACCCTGTAGTGTTGCTATAATAATATGTTTTACACAGTACCTACCCTGTAGTGTTGCTGTAATACGATGTTTTACACAGTACAGCTAACACCCTCTCGACAATATGATGCTGCAGGAGAATAGTGAAGGGGGCAGAACGGAATTATACAAACTGACCTCAGCCATCTAAGACTAAAATGATTAAGGCCCAAGATTAATAAACCAAATTAAAGCCTGGTTGAGAGAACGTGAAGTTAAATCATCTATACTGTACATTGCATATTGCTGTTGCACTTTACTGTTACATTTGCTTTTTTCCCCCTCGTTGTACTTGTGCTGTATAATGAGAATACATTTTAAAGGGGAACTATCTTATAAATGGCCTTTTTCAGTGTTTAGCATTGTTTCCTAGCTATGTGGACTTATATTAATATGATCTATGTCTCTAATTCTCATATTGGCGCATTCTTCCAATTCTCCTCTCACAATATTCACCCTCACTGAACTGAGTCATCTGAAAATGTGATGATTTGTGATGTCAGAGAGACACCGCTGCATGATGATGTTCAGGCGGCGCAGTGGTTTAGGTGCCCAGCCTCAAAACGGCTTAAGATCTTGAGGTAGAAAAATGCTGTTTTTGAGGACTTGATTAGAAATACAAAACAGAACAAATTACAGAGGTGTTCCATAAACTCACAGGAATTGTGTAAAAATGCCCAAATAGTGAAAGAAATAGTAAAATAGTTCCCCTTTAATCTAATCTAAAACAAACCAGTTTAGACCCTTTTCTTTCCCTTCCTTTTACATATTAACCACCATAAACTGAGCAAAAAAAAGTGTGAACTTCTGAAAAGCAGTTTAAAAACCACATAAACCACTGGAAAGGGTTTTCCGTCAAGAGGACGCCGCTAAGGTACATTCCAGCATCCGCACCGTGACCCACTTTTCTGTTTACTGACAACAGGAAATACTTATCTCACACACATTGCAACCACACACGGTCACCTTCCCTCTCTCCCGCGGGCCAGCCGAAAAAGACACGAGCCCAGTGAAAGTCTAGACTCTCTAGAGGTATAACTAATGATAAGAGGTGTGAAAAAACATTTAGAAAGGTCCTGTTTTAAGGAACCTGACTTGAAGCGACTTTAATGGTGATAAATGGTTGTTGTCGATTCCAACAAAACAAACAAAATAAAAAAGGGGCTACGGGGCCGGCTAGCATTGTCCACTTGATCCACGACGAGAACAGAGAAACTAGACGTTATCTTCCCTGAGGGCTATGAACCGTTTTACCATATTTTAATTACTGCACTGAAGTCTAGGGAAACACTTATACTTCTACACTACAACCACTTTTTATAGTCCAAAAAAGGATATAGTTCACATTGCAGGTTATCGTGATCACACAAACATATTATTTGTAAAGTAAAAAACATTAAAGTTAAATGATCTTGTGGAATTTAAAACAGCACAATTAATGTATAAAGCAAAAGGTAATGTGCTTCCAGGAAACATTCAAGAACTGTTCTTTGATAGAGAGGGGGGTTATAATTAATCTGTAAAGTAAAAAACATTCAAGTTAAATGATCTTGTGTGGAATTTAAAACAGCACAATTAATGTATAAAGCAAAAGGTAATGTACTTCCAGGAAACATTCAAGAACTGTTCTTTGATAGAGAGGGGGGTTATAATCTGAGGGGAGAACACAATTTAAAAGTTCTTAGTGTACACACTACCATGAGAAGACACTGCATTTAAATATGTGGAGTGAAACTGTGGAACAGTTGTCCAAATATGAGACAATTCAAACTGAATTATGAGGAAATGATGTTCACGAAGTACAGGGATGAGGAAGGGATTTGACATTCACGGGTGTTTACATTATTTTATTTCTTTCATGTTTTACATATATAGTTTTTGTTTTTTGTTTTGCATATATATATATTTGTTTTGTAAGGTTTTAAATTAGTACACTCATTTGAGTAGTGGAAAAGGGGTAGGATTAAATAAGTGTATACTTCTTCCTACTCCTTTTCGAACATGTAAATTGAGTTATCTTCCCCGAGGGCTACGGGCCCGTGAGCTTCACAGTGAGCTTCACAGGCGGCAGATTATTAATGAATGTTCTGTTGCCGGCGGGAAATTCTCAGTTTAGTTGACGCTTCTGAGAGCAGCCCGTTTTCGAAAATAATGTAGTCGAGTCCGAGTCAAGTCTCAAGTCCGAGTCCAAATCCGTGTCACCAAAGAAGAGCCAGAGTCGAGTCAGAGTTGAGTCCCCATGACCCTAGTCCGAGTCCAAGTCCAAGTCATCGAGGTTGAGTCCACTCCACTCTGGCAGTCAATGAGTTGACATACAAATAAAAGGTCTACATTAAACATAAATGACACAACGGTCACCATTTCAAAGGGAGTTTATCTACTTTGTCATTAATATAGCCATTAATATCTTATGCCAAATGATTAGGACCTATTACAAAAAAAAATAAAAAAAATAACTGTATTTATCAATTAACAAGTCTGAGTCCTCGTCCGCACCTTCCGAGTCCGAATGCAGTCAATGCTTGAGTCCAAGTCCGAGTCATCAGTGCTCAAGTCCAAGTCGAGTCACGAGTCCTGAAAATCAGTCCAGGACTCAAACTCGAGTCAGAGTCCTTGACTCGAGTACTACAACACTGCATTGTAGTGTTGCTGTAATAATATGTTTTACACAGTACTTACACTGTAGTGTTGCTGTAATAAGATGTTTTACACAGTACCTACCCTGTAGTGTTGCTATAATAATATGTTTTACACAGTACCTACCCTGTAGTGTTGCTGTAATAATATGTTTTACACAGTACCTACCCTGTAGTGTTGCTATAATAATATGTTTTACACAGTACCTACCCTGTAGTGTTGCTGTAATAATATGTTTTACACAGTACCTACCCTGTAGTGTTGCTATAATAATATGTTTTACACAGTACCTACCCTGTAGTGTTGCTGTAATAATATGTTTTACACAGTACCTACCCTGTAGTGTTGCTATAATAATATGTTTTACACAGTACCTACCCTGTAGTGTTGCTGTAATAAGATGTTTTACACAGTACCTGCCCTGTAGTGTTGCTGTAATAATATGTTTTACACAGTATTATACCCTGTAGTGTTGCTGTAATAATATGTTTTACACAGTACCTACCTTGTAGTGTTGCTGTAATAATATGTTTTACACAGTACCTACCCTGTAGTGTTGCTGTAATAATATGTTTTACACAGTACCTGCCCTGTAGTGTTGCTGTAATAATATGTTTTACACAGTACCTACCTTGTAGTGTTGCTATAATAATATGTTTTACACAGTACTACCTACCCTGTAGTGTTGCTGTAATAATATGTTTTACACAGTACCTACCCTGTAGTGTTGCTATAATAATATGTTTTACACAGTACCTACCTTGTAGTGTTGCTATAATAATATGTTTTACACAGTACTACCTACCCTGTAGTGTTGCTGTAATAAGATGTTTTACACAGTACCTACCCTGTAGTGTTGCTGTAATAATATGTTTTACACAGTACCTACCCTGTAGTGTTGCTGTAATAATATGTTTTACACAGTACCTACCCTGTAGTGTTGCTGTAATAATATGTTTTACACAGTACTACCTACCCTGTAGTGTTGCTGTAATAAGATGTTTTACACAGTACCTACCCTGTAGTGTTGCTGTAATAATATGTTTTACACAGTACCTACCCTGTAGTGTTGCTGTAATAATATGTTTTACACAGTACCTACCCTGTAGTGTTGCTGTAATAATGTTTTACACAGTACCTACCTTGTAGTGTTGCTGTAATAATATGTTTTACACAGTACCTACCCTGTAGTGTTGCTATAATAATAACGAAGATATATATAATGAAGATGATCAAAATTATGATGATGATGATACTAATGATGATGATGATAATGACAGCAATGATGATGACGAAAATCATTATCATGATGAAGATGATGATGCAGATGATAATGGTGATCTTTGAGTGAAATATGAAAGAAACTGAAAGAGTGTTCCACTGATCCTCAATCAGCCCTTATATTCTCAGAGACTTATGATGAGCTATTTGTCGTGTTCATCCAATCACATTTTCTTCCCTTGACCAGCAGATGGCGCCACCCAACTATACACACCCAACAAAGCCAAGATACTGAGTGGCAGGTGCTTTGATTCCTATTTCAATTTGTCTTTCTATTTCTATTTGTCAAATAGAGTTTACTACTGTACCTAACGTCAGTTTACCCACCTTTTAATATGATGAATGAATGAATCTTTATTTCGAACATGATTTTAAAAAGAAACAACGAATAAAAAAGACAAACAACGAAAAGTATGCATATCACTGTTCGAAAAGTATATCAATACATGATGAAATGACTTCACTTATATTTGTAAAATATTTTACCACCTAGACTCAATTTACCCAACTTTTTATTTGTGAAATATAATTGACCCACCATTTTAAGCTGACATAAGTCTTTATGATTGAGATTCATAGATACAAATGTATGATATTTCTTTAAACAAAATACATATCGGAAAATGTATGATTTTTCTATATATATTGATGAATATTGGCATCATCGACTGGACCTCCTCTACTCACCTTCTGGTTTACGGCTGTTTAGAATAATACCCTTGGATTTCCCAAGTAAAATAGCACACTGTAGGTTACAATCAACAACATACACAATGTTTTGAATTGATACTCCTCTCTTTTCCATGGAGAAACTAAGTGGAACAACAAAATCCAAAATAAAAAAAATAAATAATTGAATATGAACGTTCACTAATGGTGTCTAGATTTTACGACACCTAGTCAAAGGCCTACTCCTTCATCCAAATACAATCGAAGAGTTCCTTCAGCACAGAAATCTAAAGTAATAGTCATGATAGAAACACAAACAGTATCTGAAAGCTAAATGTACAGTAGGCCTAAGTTTAAAATGTTTACTGGATTCTGTAAAATGGTCACGATATTTCCACTTATAGAAAAAATATACCTGTATTTTGAGTTACAATATGAGAAGTAAATGTAAAAGAAAATTCCCCATCCATTATCTTCTCTTTGAATATACATCGTATATGTAAAATACACCCGTTATTAAAATACTCACACTTGTGTATCGGATATACGATATATAATATCTGAGGATCATACTGAATGACGACGACGAGACACAACGTAATGTTTGTATTATTCACCAATACAACATGTTTAAGTGGGGCACCAATAGCCCTCGTCGTAGTAGACAGAGATCCTTTATTCGGTGTCGTCCATTCATTGTTAACCCTTTCAAAGAGGCTTTTGTGTGACGTTATTCTAAGGTCTTTTGAGGGGGAAACGTGCACAGCGCCTCAGTGCTCTATGGGCTTCTATGGCATGTTGCTGGCTCAGGGCATTTTGACAACAATGGACCTTCTGGTGGCCCAGGTAGTATAAAATGAAGGCTCCAGCTCCAGGGAGGAAGTCAGAGCATCAGCCAAGAGCAGCAACCAGTAGCAGCATCTGCAGTCAGAAGAACACCAGCCAACATGAGCGCCACTGACATGAACATGATGAGCAGGGTGAGGCTTTCAGGGTTTTTTCATTCATAGAGGGACTTATTTATTTAGTTATGTCCACAAAAATATGTCCCCCCAAAAAACAGACATTCAAAAGAAGAAAAAAAAAAATTTACACTTAAATATTTACACTTAATAATTACAACCTAAGATACCAGAGGTATCACTTAACCCTTTCATCATTACCACACTACAGCGGGTTAACCATTTCACCACCACACGACTACAGCGGGTTAACCTTTCACTACTACTACCACACGACAGACGGTTAACCGGCTGTCGTGTGTGGTAGTGAAAGGGTTAACCTTCTGTAGTGTGGTGGTGAAAGGGTTAATAACCCTTTTGTCGTGTGGCGGTGACAGGGTTAACCCTCTTTATGGTCGCAGTGAAAGGGTTAACCCTGTGGTAGTGTGGTAGTGAAAGGGTTAACCTTCTGTAGTGTGGTGGTGAAAGGGTTAACCCTTTTGTCGTGTGGCAGTGACAGGGTTAACCCTCTTTATGGTCGCAGTGAAAGGGTTAACCCTGTGGTAGTGAAAAGGTTAACTCACTATATATTAGGGATGTTCGATATTGGCATTTTTTTACCGCCAATTCTTTTTGAATGCCAATATCGGCCGATAATATTGGACATTCCTACTATATATATACACAGTAGTGGAGCTTACTGGCCCTAAAGTGACTCTCCTCCTCTTCGTCTTCTCCTTCTTCTTCTCGTCGTCTCTCAGATCGTCTTCTACGAGGACAGGAACTTCCAGGGACGTTCCTACGAGTGCAGCAGCGACTGCTCCGACATGTCTTCCTACCTGAGCAAGTGCCACTCCTGCAAGGTGGAGAGGGGCTGCTTCATGGTCTACGACCGCTCCAACTTCACCGGCAACCAGTACTTCATGAGGAGGGGCGAGTACCCCGACCACATGAGCATGATGGGCATGAGCGACTGCATCAAGTCCTGCCGCATGATCCCCATGGTAAGGGTCACCGCCGTCGCCCGGAGCTAAATATTTACTCGAGTTTGGGCGCTCGCTCGATTGGGGAGGTACAGTACCGTACAACAGGGTCGTTCTTAAAACCCTTTCACTGCCACACTACAGAAGGTTAACCCTTTACTATCACACTACGTGATAGTAAAGGGTTAACCTTCTGTAGTGTGGCAGTGGAAGGGTTAACCTGCTGCTGCTGTGGCAGTGAAAGGGTTAACCTTCTGTGTATTGTCGCAGTGAAAGGGTTAACCGTTTGGTAGTGCGGCGGTGAAAGGGTTAAAGGAACACGTCAACATTTTGGGAAATTAGCTCATCGTCTTCTCCAGAGAGAGAGAGAGAGAGACGAGAAGATAGATACCAGTTTCCTCTCTGTGCGTTCAGTACTAGAAAGCTATCTGGCTGCATGTTAGCCTAGCTTAGCACAATGAATGGAAGTGGACATGACCGGTTAGCCTTCGGGAGAGGTGTTAGTTAGTTAGTTGGACAATGCCTAGGCTGACCGCCGGTCATGTCCGCTTCCATTGTGTACCAGGATTTATGATACAGTTATGTACCAACAACACATGGCAAGAAAATAACGTTTCTTCCCTCTCCCGTACTACAGCACAGGGGCCAGTACAGGATGAAGATCTACGAGAAGGAGAACTTCGGCGGTCAGTCCATGGAGATGATGGACGACTGTGACTCCGTCATGGACCGTTACCGCATGCCCAACTGCATGTCCTGCAACGTGATGGACGGCCACTGGCTGATGTACGAGCAGCCCCAGTACAGGGGCAGGCAGATGTACATGAGGCCCGGCGAGTACAGGAACTTCTCCAACATGGGCATGGGCATGAGCGGCATGAGCGGCAACAGCAACACCAGGTTCCAGAGCATGAAGCGCATCACCGACTCCTGCTACTAGATCACCTCCGCTGCCCCCTGCTGGAAACTATGAAAATACTTTAAATAGTACCATGGACTCCTGCTATTAGATCCCCTCCTCACTATTGGAAACTATTAAAACCCCCTTAGATAGCACCATGGACTCCTGCTATTAGATCCCCTCCTCACTATTGGAAACTATTAAAACCCCCTTAGATAGCACCATGGACTCCTGCTACTAGATCCCCTCCTCACTATTGGAAACTAAAACCCCCTTAGATAGCACCATGGACTCCTGCTACTAGATCACCTCCTCACTATTGGAAACTAAAACCCCCTTAGATAGCACCATGGACTCCTGCTACTAGATCCCCTCCTCACTATTGGAAACTAAAACCCCCTTAGATAGCACCATGGACTCCTGCTACTAGATCACCTCCTCACTATTGGAAACTAAAACCCCCTTAGATAGCACCATGGACTCCTGCTACTAGATCCCCTCCTCACTATTGGAAACTATTAAAACCCCCTTAGATAGCACCATGGGCTCCTGCTACTAGATCGCTTCCGCCCCCTGCTGGAAACTATGAAAACACTTTAAATAGCACCATGGACTCCTGCTATTAGATCACCTTGGAAATGATGAAAACACCTTAAATAGCACCATGCTAGTAGATCACCCGCTTGCTGCTCGATGATGAAAACACCTTCAATAAAATTTGATTGTCCAAATGTAAGAACTTTTGCCTCAAATGTCTTATTTGCATTACACCCACAAGTACCTTCACTTATACACACAAGTATACAAAGCAGTATATAAAGCATTTCTTGACACATGCTGACTAGGTGACCAACAACGATGCCTCACTGACCTCTTAAGTCCACTTCAGTCATGAAGGGGCGCTGTAGATGGTAAAGTGGAGACAGGGTGAGGGGTTTACTACGCAGTGTGTAATTGTATCTTGAATACAATACAGACAACTAACCACTACAGATATACCCAAAACGCAGCAGTCTACTGGTATATAAATAGTCAGAAATAGGCGTTGGCTCATTCTCAATATACAGAGCAAAGAAAATGTCAAGATGAGATGTTGTCTTTATCTTGCATCTTCTCCTTGAGTTGTGTTGGGTTCTTCACAAAACAGCTTGAGCATCACTGAAGTAAGCAATCTAAAAGAAAAAACATTTCAAAGGCATTTCTGTTTCCACAAACCATTCAGAGTAATGTCTTCACTCAACGGTTGTTAGTTTCAACCATGTCTCATTTACAGTATTTCTCTCCTTTGATCCTTTGGAGAAATAAATCACAACAATCAACCACATACACGAGATATACTGTATACACAAGACAACCCAGCCTTTTTACAACATAAATCCAAAAGTAGTTTATTTACAATTGCAAAAGTCTGATTTCCAGTGTCTTTCCACAAAAATAAATACATTTATGTTACAATAACAAATCCAGTGCCTAGGACACAACACACAGGAAAAACTCCATAGCAAAGAAACTCATTTGTAAACCCTGAAATACAAAACGGAGCGCATGAGAATGATATCTCAAGAAACGTGTACAGAAAGCTGAATTACAAAATACGTTATTGTTCATGGTAAAATAGTACAAAAGGGAGGACCTCAGATTAATACTTGTAACAGTTTGTGGTTCCAGTGTCCCTTATAGTGTAAGGTACAACGTTGATATCTGAAAAGTCCTTGAATGAATATTGTATTCTTTCCTTGGCAATAATAATACTGAAGAAAAAAACAAGTCTATAGATGTTCTTCATTAAACTTGCAGTGTTGAACTAACGGCACACAGATGGATGTTAAAACTCACCAATGCCTTTCTGAGATTGTATTGATAGAGTATATACATTACTTATCTATAGCTTTCTTCAAAACAGTAATATCCTCTGCGACTTGGTATGATTATGTGGATAAAAAAAATAAAAAAAATAATACAAGGTGAAAAACACGATGGGAGCTACAGTTCCTGCAGTTAGTAAACCTCACACCCACAGACACAACGGATGAATTAGGAACATTTCTGCATCCGCTTCTCTGTGACTCCAGCATCACGACGGACCTCAAAAGTCAACACTTTTAAGTCCTAGATTTCAGTGCATTTTTATTTTTTATTCTATTTTTTATTAGAATTTTTCTCATGTTCTCAGCTGCCATCTGAATCGATAATAGTGGCAACTCCCTTCACTTTACAACGAGGACATTATAGGGCTAAAGTACAGTACGTGGTCCAATAAGGTCGTGTGTCTCTGTTTTGAGCAGTGTCCTCCATCCATGGTTTATGGTGTGTGAGAATCCATGTTTCTTCTCAGCGCGCTTAACCAGCACAGTATACTTGAACTGCAAATAATACACACTATGGATCATACCGTGTAAAATCAATAACCATAAATTAACCTGTCGACAGATTCGGATACTGTCAAAAAAAAAAAAAAAAAAAAAAAAAAACCCCGTCTTTACATCCATGGAAAACAAATGATGCATCAGAACGTGAAATGACACTTGCTGACAAACGTGATTATTAAAAATGTCCACTACTTACATTATTGCGATCCATACTACTTACAGTATAAAAATTAGTTCTCTCCTATACACAAGTACAAACAGCCAAAATACAGCATATCTACACGCTTATTACATACTGTAGGCGAAAGTCATTTGTCTGTATATATCGTTATATCATCGACATACAGGTTGATTGGGCACTTGGTCTTTCAGTCATGGCACATGAGAAATGTCAAGTCCTTGTGTCAAAAGTGTGAATTCCCCCTTTGCTCTGTTTTTTGCGGATGTAGCAGAGAGTAGTCCTGCCTGAAGCCTTGGCCGCGCGGGGGGGCGGGGGGGGGTCCACTGCTTTGCCAGTGTTTGGATGTTTGGTTCCCCGCATGGACGATCTGGGTACAAATCCAGGCAGGTTCCATACAGGCAATACCACACCTTCCACACGAGCAAGAAGTCAGCAGATGAAGAGAGGGACGGAGGAAGAGAGGGATGGAGGAAGAGAGGGGCGGAGGAAGACAGGTTCTCTGGTCCGGGCAGACATCTTTGTTCAGTGGGAAATCATCTTTGTCAGCTGCTGTCCCCCTTCCGTTGGTGGGCTTCCTCAGTGGGACGTTTTTAAAGGACATCTTTTACTTTCACTTTCACTCTCTAGCCCCTCCCCCCCTTGAGGTGAACAATTGCAACAACAGTGCCGCCTGTTGGGCATGCCATGCCATGACGTGGCCGATCTCTTAACGGGGGCTACTTTCACACGTGCCCCCCCCCCCGGTGTCGTTTGGTGAAGTTATACCCCCGTGATGTTGGAGTCTCATCGTTTCTTCCCTTTTTAAATGGGGCAGGTCAACAGCTTTGATAATACTGGTCTCCGCTGGGGCGTAAGGGGGGCCTGAGGCCAGGCAGGACGGAGCCATCGTTGAGGCCAGGAGGCCAGTAAACCTTTAGGTACCCCACCCACATGGCAAAGGGTACAGCAGTCTCTCTACAGAAGAGTCACCCTCCAGGTCAGATTGAGGTTTCATTGCTGCCACTGAAGAAAGAAAACAGAAAGGTTGTTCTTATTAATACAGTACATGGGGAAACGGCAGAGTAATAGCTTCGCACAGGAGTAGAAAGTAACTAAGTGATTGTACTTGGATATTGTACTTGAGTACAATTTCCGGGTAATTGCACGATAACTTTATAGTTTTTACCCCACTACATTTCCAAGTAAATATCCAACTCTGTACAGCCATTTACATTTGATCTAAACACTGCAGTTACTAGTTGCTTTGAGGAAAAAGGTTTTGCATTACAAAACACATCTCACTCAACGTTGACGAGACCAAGGAGCTGGTCGTGGACTACAGGAGAGGGGGCGAGAGGCTGGACCCCATCAACGGGTCTGCTGTGGAGAGGAGAGAGTCAACAACGCCTCCTTCAGCTCAGGCGGCCTTCTACAGAGGCACGACGAGAGCATCCTGACTGCATGCATCACGAGCCAACATTACCCATCCTAGCTATTCCAGGAGCAGTGGAGCAGTGGGCGCCTGAAATAGTTGTGGTAGTGCGCCGCCCGCCCCGGGGACCTACTCCAGTTGTAACGCCAGCACCTTCTTCAAGGGCGACGGCAGGATATACCTAGCATGGCACGTCTTTTTATGGCGTTGGGGGAAACCGGAGAACATGCTAACTCCACACAGAAAGGCCCCCTGCTGGGGTTTGTTTGAACCCAGGTGAGGCAACAGTGCTAACCTGTACGCCACCGTGCCGCACAACTGGACCATCTTTAAGCTGCAACGTCCCACATATGGGACGTTTTTCGGACTTTTTGCAACCGGCACTTTGGTGACCCCTAGTGGCTTGGGTGTGCATATTTTGTAATACAATATATATAGAGAATTTAAGGCTTATTTGTTGCCTGTCGATAGCGACAAAATCCGTTCAGCGGTTCTCGAGTTACATGCCGTATTTGAGGCTTGTGCAAAGTACACGGTATTGCGCAAAATACCACTCCCGACTCAGGCTGCAGTAGTTCCGTCAATCTAGATCCGATCTCGAAAATGATTGTGGATCGTTGTAGCCAATGAGTGTGGCTTTCCAATGATATCCCAAATGGGGATCTAAATAAAAAAAACAAAAAACACGAAAAAACACGAAAACAGGAAGAGCAAAACAGCAGAATGAATTGAAGTCTATGAGAAAACTGAGTTTTTCTTTGTACACAGTTTACCAAAATCACTCCTAATCACTCATTTCTGAATGGATCTTTATGATTTGGATATGTACTACATAAGGCTTCAGGCTATGGCTCCGTCTGGATTTGTAAGCCATACCACCTTCTGGGGAAATACTACCTCTGGACTACTAACCACTACAGAAAAACTTGAGTAACACGTTTTTTTACAACTCAAGTTCAGACCTATGTTACTCTATTACGTTCGCACTAAAAGTGAATCTTTATTCTGGAATCAGAAACTTCAGAATGTCATCTTTCAAAAGACACCAGGCTTATGCATGTGCTATAAGTATAAAGTATGTTGTTTTGGTTTGCAAAAAAAGTATGCAGTCCTCAAAAACGAAAACGAAAATGGCCAGGAGACTCATTGCAGGTTAACAGGTATGGTCCCAAGCGGAGAAAAACAAGAACATCACATAATGTGTAGTTTTATTTTTATTTTCTTAAAGAAGAGTACTATTCTATCAGGGTATTTATTTTACTGAACGAAAAAAAAGGTTTCCATACTTCTTCCACCACTGGCTTAGCACTACAAACTAGTAGTAGTAGTAGTTTTATTCAGTCAACGGTCTTTGATTTTGGCAGTGACTGAAAAGGTACAGGCTGAAGCATAATGCTTATATGCCTGTCCTATATTATTGATTCTTGAAGCCTCCAAAACAAAAACAAAAACATAATTCACATTTCTAACCTTCAAAAATAGCTATACAAACCAATATATATATAAATCTTTTATAAACCAAAAGCGAATGACTCATTCTTAAATTGATATCAGCATTGTTCCACAACGATAGAAATACATCTCCATTTAATCCCTTTCTTAGCAATTTTTTTTTTTATTTACAAATGTACTGTTTTTGCAACTCATATAATATCAATGCCTCAGTATAGAAAGTACAGAAAGGAACAACACAGCTGAATCTAACCCACTCACTCTGAATCTAACCCACTCACTACACTATACGACTAAGGTACCCATGTACATGTCAAAATACTTCCCAAAGGTCAGTGAATACCACGATCACAACACCAGAGGGAGCTCCACAAATCATGTTAAACCCAGATTCGGCTCAAACAAGGGACTAAACACGTTTCGCAATTATGCCACATCAATGTGGAACGCCCTACCTACAGCTGTAAGGAATGTGAATCACTACCCACTTTTGAAACCACTCTCAAGGAGCACCTACGGGAGACTGCAATTCGAAACTGGCCCCTGTAAATGTCCTAACCTAACCCAACCCCCTAACCCAACCCCCTCCAATGTACAGTAAATGTCCTAACCCAATAATACACGAGACCCCCCCCCCACCCCACCCACCCACCTCCAATGTACAGTCCCCCCCCCACCCCACCTCCTCCAATGTACAGTTTCTTCGTCAAATGTATATACTCTCTTTTTTTAGACTCTTTTTGTATCACAAACAGTACTGTATTTGTAAATCTGGTATGTCATAAATGTATAGATGTAGCAGTACTGTCTATCTGTATGTCATGTATGTCATATGTAATGATGAATTGAAAATGGGGGACCCTGATGTGAACAAGACGAAAGTCTTTCTCTGGTCTGCATCCCCTTAACAATTGTGTGTATTGAGCTGTACTGTATTGTACCCATTCTGCAATATACAATTTTCAATCAATCAATCTAACACACTCACTCTGAATCTAACCCACTCACTCTGAATCTAACCCACTCACTCTGAATCTAACCCACTCACTCTGAATCTAACACACTCACTCTGAATCTAACCCACTCACTCTGAATCTAACCCACTCACTCTGAATCTAACCCACTCACTCTGAATCTAACCCACTCACTGTGAATCTAACACACTCACTCTGAATCTAACCCACTCACTGTGAATCTAACACACTCACTGTGAATCTAACACACTCACTCTGAATCTAACCCACTCACTCTGAATCTAACACACTCACTCTGAATCTAACCCACTCACTGTGAATCTAACACACTCACTCTGAATCTAACCCACTCACTCTGAATCTAACCCACTCACTGTGAATCTAACCCACTCACTCTGAATCTAACCCACTCACTCTGAATCTAACACACTCACTCTGAATCTAACCCACTCACTCTGAATCTAACCCACTCACTCTGAATCTAACCCACTCACTGTGAATCTAACCCACTCACTCTGAATCTAACCCACTCACTCTGAATCTAACCCACTCACTCTGAATCTAACACACTCACTCTGAATCTAACCCACTCACTGTGAATCTAACCCACTCACTCTGAATCTAACCCACTCACTCTGAATCTAACCCACTCACTCTGAATCTAACCCACTCACTCTGAATCTAACCCACTCACTGTGAATCTAACCCACTCACTGTGAATCTAACCCACTCACTCTGAATCTAACCCACTCACTGTGAATCTAACCCACTCACTCTGAATCTAACCCACTCACTGTGAATCTAACCCACTCACTCTGAATCTAACCCACTCACTGTGAATCTAACCCACTCACTCTGAATCTAACCCACTTGTTGTGAAGGGCCAGATTAAACCGAATATATATATTTATTTATATATATATATTTAATTGTATTTGTATATTCTCTAATATTCCCTGATATCCCTTGTATATTCCTTGTACAATATGCATTGAATATCCATTCTAGCCTACTGAACATCCCATAATAGTCTCCATTCTACTATTGGTCGAGACCTTGGTGCCAGGCTGCCATACCCCTCAGACCCAGTTCAAACGTACCGCTCGACATGTACGAACAAGTCCTAGTTCCGCGTAGGAATTTGGCTACCGCACCACTAATGGGACTATTTGTTTATAGTGCGTATATATACTGCGCTACTAAAGTAGGACTTTCTTTTCAGTCCAGTTTCTTACCCTCCAATAGAGTCACAGACGTAAAGCCTCCCCGCGATGCCACGTGTGGGAGTAAGGCCAAGTTCGGCCTACCATCGGTATTGAGACATCGTGTATATTAATATTTGAATAGTCATATTTGGCACTATATCGTCGAGTTGGACGTAGTCTATTAAGCTAATAATAGTCTGTTAATATATAGTGCTTCGTGCGGTGAGAATACTACCGTAGTCAGTACCCCATCGTTTCGGGCAGAGAACTGGCTGCTTACCCAGGGTGGTTGACCCTATGTGAAGCTGCACCCGAGGAGCCCCAGAGCCGACGAGCGAGTGGACCTGTATACCGGATTATTCTACCGACGACAGCCCGCCTTCCCAGGCACGGATTATGCTTTGGATACTTTGATTATTCTATGGATAAAGACCCCCGACACTACCGTGTGTTGGAACCCCCCCCCCTGGAGAGGACGCAAGGTGAGGAGACGCTCTGCAAGACGAGGTCTCTCCACATCTCTCCCCCGTGGACCGGAGAGAGCCGGCCCACAAAGAGTCCACCTGCTTTCATCTGTGGTCCAAGGATCGCCGGCGCATTGAACGGCACTACAGTGGGTTCTCCTGGGATACCCTTGGCCGGACGAGGCAGCTGGATTCTACCCCCCCCCCCCTCCTACTCCTGTCGGCTTACAAGCGACCGGATTAACCCCCTCTAGTGTATCCAGCCTATAATCATTAAAGTATCATTGCTGTTATTCCTTAACTATTCCAGGTCGTATATTTACCACCTGCGCCTTCAGAGATTGGACATTATCTATTGATATACCGACGAATACTCCTTGCCATAAAAGTGCATACTATTTCAATTCATAAATGTAATTAAGTGATTAAGTGCTTATTCTACACACCATCGCTGTGTAGGAAATAAAGACCTGCTTCTAATTCGTACATTTGTGTTGGATCCGTTTCATCTACGTGAGAGTGTTCATGATAATATATTTATGCCGTGTACTGGGTGGCCGAATATTAAGTACAAAGGTAGTGGTAGTAAGTATCATATCTAGTAATACAGTCAGGGAATTGTACCCCTCAGTTACAATTGGTCCTTCGAGCCGGAGGGTAATTAGTGTAATATTAATATAGTGTTATTAATATTGAAATGGCCTATGATGAACACTCCACGAAACGATCCTCCTAACCAACGCCCGCAGCGCGAACGACGGCTCCCTCAGTACTTAGAGGCTTACGCTGTCAGTCAACAACCTAGTCTTCTACTAACAGTAAACGCGGTAAAACTAGAAAGTAAAAGTATGTCTAACCCCAACGCCCAGACTACCCCGACCATAGAGGCCCCTACGGGCTCTAATGTAACTGACCAAGTTCACGGTGGGGACCAGTGGGAACCAGACATGACTTCACACCCCGCCAGTACTGAAGAAGTAGTCCCCGATGAGTCCCGGGAGGAATACAACGCTACTGAGAGAGAACTCGGCACGGAAGAAGACGGGGAGAGCACCGTGGAGATAGAGCTCCAAGGCTCCGCAAGGAGTACCCCGAGGGAAGGCTCCCCTATACAACCGCCTTCTCCCAGCGAGGCAGAGAGGACCCTACAGCAGGCATTCCTCGTCAGCCTGAAAGCCTCTACTGAACGCGATAGACTCCAGGGTGAACGCGATCGATTGCAGCTACAGCAACGGAGCGAAGAAGAGCACATACGCCTGGAAATAAGACGCATTCAGATGGAAGAGAATGTGGCCCGAGACCGAGCAGACAGCCAGCGAGCAGCTGCTGGTGCTCTACGGGACGCAGAGCGCGACAGACAGCAAGCGCAACTAATAGAACAGCTGATCAGACGGACAACACCCTCTCCCTCCGCCAGAGGCTCCAGGAACTCGTCTAGACACACCTCCAGGGCGGCATCCCCTAGCCGAGTAAACAACCCTGAACTTGACCAACAGACGAGGTCTATACCCCCCACAGACCACCTCCCCCCACCGGTCCAAGCGAGACCTAGCAACCGGGAAGGAGCAGCATATCCTGTGGAGAGGCTAAACCAGAGACTACAAGCACTGGATGACCTAACTGAAGACGAAGAGGAAGAGGAGGAGAACCGCGCCCGAAGACAGCACAGTACTCTACCGGACCAGGAGGTCCGGTACAGCCCAGGCTATACTCCCGCGGAGCTGCGCTACAGACCCCCGACTCTATACACGGGTGAGCACGACGCACGACCCGCACCGAGGAACAGCACCTGGACAAGCGGGCCATGGTACACTGCCGGTACCAGCCCATACCAAGGAGCGGGAGGAGACTCGCCTAGGAGGCCTCTCCCCCAACGCTCGCCGATGTATCCACAGTCAGCGTCATACATTGGCACGCCTATGGTACCCGACTTCACCCAAGAGAACCGGGCCCAGTATACAGAACTCTGCATGTGTCTGGAGACCATGTTGGTGGATGTATTGGATGAACGCCACAAATACGCCATCCTACTGCAGCACTTAAAGGTGCCCCGCGCACATAATATAGCGCTCGCCTACGCGACTTCCACCACCCCATACACAGCAGCGCTGGTAGCATTGGACCAGAGGTATGGGCGCATATGGGATTACGTGATCCAGGAGATCCGACACATCGACCGCTTACCCCCAGCAATAGACAATCGAGCACTGGACGACCTGTCCATCAGAGTGCAGTCCCTGGTAGGGATGTTGGGAGCGCAAAGAGAGAAGGGGAAGTATGAACTTTACGCCAACTCAAATGTGGAAAGGATCCTGGAGAAGCTGCCGCCCGCTCGTCAGGAGCGCTTTAGGCGGCAGAGGGACCACAGAGACCCGAATGGCCCCGAACCGAACCTCCTCGATCTAGCAGACTTCCTGGCGAGAGAAGTCAGCAGCCTACGGCTAGATACATTCGGACGGAGCACCCCTGGCTCCAGAGAAGGAACCAGACGACTAAATGATGGAAGAAGATCGGTGACTGTGATGCACCAATCGGAGTCAGTACCGAGCAGCAGGAGCCACAGTACCCCCTCCAGAACGGAG
Source organism: Notolepis coatsorum (assembly GCF_963971535.1). NCBI lineage: Eukaryota > Metazoa > Chordata > Actinopteri > Aulopiformes > Paralepididae > Notolepis > Notolepis coatsorum. The sequence goes on from NC_140182.1 coordinate 15,483,797, forward strand.
AAGTGGAAGATAGTGTGCCCCTACTGTGAGAAAGAACACTGGCTAGCGCAATGTGACTCCTTCCCCAAGCTGAACGCGGAGGAAGCAGGTCAATGGATAAAGTCCAACAAGCGCTGTTTTCGCTGTGCGCGCTCACACATGGCAGCCAAATGCCGCTTAAAGAAAAGGTGCACCAAGTGCGATGGAGCCCATCTGGACATACTTCACGACAGTAACAGACGGCGCCCTTCACCTGCACCATCCAGCCGCAAAGCGAGCGTCATGTACATCGATCCCGCCAGCAGCAGTGGAGCCCGAGTACTCCTAAAAGTAGTGCGTGTGACACTAAGCTACCAGAATAAAGTCCTGGACACTTACGCCGTCCTCGATGACGGGTCAGAGAAGACCCTGCTGCTCGCCTCCGCTGCGGCCCAGCTAGGGCTGCGGGGAAGCGAAACCCAAATGACAATTCGGACAATAAGACGAGATTTGAAGACGATAAAGGGCGAGAATGTCTCATTCTCTATCGCAGCAAGCGGCCAGCCTGAGCGACGGTACCAGATTGCAGACGCTTTCACCAGCCAAGAAATAGGACTGTCGCGGTACACATACCCCGTCGCCAAGCTGATGGAGAAATATGCACATCTGCGCAAGTTACCGATCCCGCTCATAGACAATGCTATGCCGACCCTGTTGATAGGCTCCGACCATGCAGACCTCATTGTCCCGATAGACTGGGTTCATACCGGACCCCGAGGCTGTCCTGCAGCAGTCGAGACCCGTTTGGGATGGACTCTCCAAGGCCCGCTCGCCAAATCTCTCAACCGAAGTACAGCCACTAGATGTCTCCACTCCCGAGTCACAGAGGGAGAAACCGCACTCCTGCAACACGTAGAGCGGCTATGGAGCTTGGAACAAATGCCCTTTAAGAATGGAAAGAAAGACATTCGCTCTAAAGATGACATTTACGCCATTCACCTCCTAGAGACAGGGACCAAGAGAGTCCCGGTCAACGGCGTGTTGAGATACGCCACGGCACTCCTGCGGCGAGAAGGAATGCCTACTTTCCACGCCAAGACAGACGCCATAGAACGGTACCTGCTGAACACGGAGCGGCGCTTAGCCAAGAACCCCGCCCAAGAGAGTGTATACCGCGCTGAGATTGAGAAGCTCATCACAGCGGGACACGTCACAAAGATGGACATTAAAGAGGCTGACCAGACCACTGAATCGTGGTACGTGCCCCACCACAAGGTCCATCACAACGGTAAAGACCGCATAGTATTTAACTGCAGCTACCAGATCGGATCCCAAAATCTGAATAAAGAGTTACTGCCCGGTCCCACACTCGGCCCCTCCTTACTCGGCGTTCTACTCCGCTTCCGCCAGGAAAAGGTGGCCATCAGCGGGGACATTAAAGGAATGTTCCTGCAGGTGAGATTAGTAGAGGCGGACAAGCCCCTGTTACGGTTCCTATGGAGAGAGAAGCCAGGAGATGAGCACCCAGCCATCTACCAATGGGAAGTCCTCCCCTTCGGAACGACGTGCAGCCCCTGCTGTGCGACATTTGCACTACAGAAACATGTAGCAGAGGACCCAGCAGCGGACGAAGAGGTCCGACGCAGCGTAAAGAACAGCTTCTACGTAGACAACTGTCTACAAAGCCTTTCAACCCAGGAAGAAGCCGAGGCTCTCCTGATTAAACTCCGCGCCTCATTGATCAAAGGCGGCTTTGATCTCAGGCAGTGGGCCAGCAGCGATCCGCAAGTACTGCGCAGCCTCTCCTCCGAGGACAAGGCAGCCAGCAGCGAGACCTGGATGGCTACAATCCCGGGAGAAGCCCAGGAGATGACCCTGGGATTGGTGTGGCGATTCAAAACAGATTCGCTTCACTACAGACACAAGCCCCTGACTACGGAGCAGGGAAGGCCGGCGGCGGCGCCGACCACCAGACGGAGTGTGTACACAACACTCGCCCGACAATATGACCCGCTAGGATGTATTCTACCGTACACCACCAGGGCAAAAATGATTGTACGAGCATTGTGGGACAAGGACCAGGGCTGGGACGACCCCATTCCCGCACACCTTGCATCCACCTGGAGAGAGTGGGAGATGGAGCTCCACTCACTCCCAGGCGTTAATATGCGCCAAAGCTACTTCCCACCCACGGTGAGGCCAGAGACATGTAAAATGGACTTACACGTCTTCAGTGACGCCTCAGAGGTCGCATACGGATCAGTAGCCTACTTGCGGGCCCAAGACCAGGGGGGAGAGATCTACACAGCATTTGTCCTCGCCCGCTCGAGAATAGCCCCACGCAAGCAACAATCTATCCCACGTCTAGAGCTCTGCGCAGCCCTAGCCGGAGCGCACCTAGCCACGCTCATCCAACGTGAGCTCACCATACCGGTGTCTAGAACAATCCTGTGGTCAGATTCCACGACGGTACTCGCCTGGATCAAATCGGACTCATGCAAGTACAAAGTCTTCGTGGGAGTCAGAGTCACCGAGATTCAAGACTTAACCGAAGAGTTAACCGGAGAAACAGAGTGGCGCTACGTTGATACAAAACAGAACCCAGCTGACGTCATCACCCGGGGGATGCCCCTGGATGACCTCACCCGTCGCAATGTCTACAGTGACGGCCCCGCATTCCTAAGACTCCCGGAAGGACAGTGGCCCATGCCTATCCCGAGGGAAGCAAGTCCAGAGGAGGTGGAAATTAAGAAGTCTGTGTTCTGTGGATTGAGCACCGTAGCCTCCACCGACCCTAACATAAACGATTGCACGTCCATAGAGAGTGCACAACAAAGAACATTCCTGCGGTACCACCCGGAGTGCAAGTCCCCCGCTGATATGTCAGCGGCTAACTACGAGGAAGCAGAATTGCTTCTACTGCAGCGAGTCCAGAGAGACTCGTTCCCCGATGAATTGGCCTGTCTACAGGGAGGAAAGCCCGTCCCATCCGACAGCAGATTAATTCATCTGGCCCCCGAGAGCGACGCTCATACCCTCATCAGAGTGGGTGGTCGCCTACGCAGAGCCCCCAATCTACCGGATGACATTAAACACTACCTACCGTCTCTACAGACCCGCCAGAAGTGGGTAAAGGAGAGAGACAATTTGACAGAAGGAACAGTCGTCATGATTATTGATCAATCACTGCCCAGAGCTATGTGGCCGGCCGGCCGCGTAAGCAAAGTGATCACCGGTGCCGACGGCAAGGTCCGAGCAGCTGAAGTGCTCGTCCAGGGTCGCACTTACACCCGTCCCGTGGCAAGGCTCATAGAACTGCCTCGACTCCCAGACACAATCGATGATGACCATGACCCTACAACCCTATGACTTTGTGAAGTTGACTGACCCCTACAGCAAACCCTTATGTGTAAATAGACAACGCGATTAATCTGTCTCCGTTTAACTGATTAGGTCTGGGACCTATTCAGGGGGTGGCTGTTGTGAAGGGCCAGATTAAACCGAATATATATATTTATTTATATATATATATTTAATTGTATTTGTATATTCTCTAATATTCCCTGATATCCCTTGTATATTCCTTGTACAATATGCATTGAATATCCATTCTAGCCTACTGAACATCCCATAATAGTCTCCATTCTACTATTGGTCGAGACCTTGGTGCCAGGCTGCCATACCCCTCAGACCCAGTTCAAACGTACCGCTCGACATGTACGAACAAGTCCTAGTTCCGCGTAGGAATTTGGCTACCGCACCACTAATGGGACTATTTGTTCATAGTGCGTATATATACTGCGCTACTAAAGTAGGACTTTCTTTTCAGTCCAGTTTCTTACCCTCCAATAGAGTCACAGACGTAAAGCCTCCCCGCGATGCCACGTGTGGGAGTAAGGCCAAGTTCGGCCTACCATCGGTATTGAGACATCGTGTATATTAATATTTGAATAGTCATATTTGGCACTATATCGTCGAGTTGGACGTAGTCTATTAAGCTAATAATAGTCTGTTAATATATAGTGCTTCGTGCGGTGAGAATACTACCGTAGTCAGTACCCCATCGTTTCGGGCAGAGAACTGGCTGCTTACCCAGGGTGGTTGACCCTATGTGAAGCTGCACCCGAGGAGCCCCAGAGCCGACGAGCGAGTGGACCTGTATACCGGATTATTCTACCGACGACAGCCCGCCTTCCCAGGCACGGATTATGCTTTGGATACTTTGATTATTCTATGGATAAAGACCCCCGACACTACCGTGTGTTGGAACCCCCCCCCCTGGAGAGGACGCAAGGTGAGGAGACGCTCTGCAAGACGAGGTCTCTCCACATCTCTCCCCCGTGGACCGGAGAGAGCCGGCCCACAAAGAGTCCACCTGCTTTCATCTGTGGTCCAAGGATCGCCGGCGCATTGAACGGCACTACAGTGGGTTCTCCTGGGATACCCTTGGCCGGACGAGGCAGCTGGATTCTACCCCCCCCCCCTCCTACTCCTGTCGGCTTACAAGCGACCGGATTAACCCCCTCTAGTGTATCCAGCCTATAATCATTAAAGTATCATTGCTGTTATTCCTTAACTATTCCAGGTCGTATATTTACCACCTGCGCCTTCAGAGATTGGACATTATCTATTGATATACCGACGAATACTCCTTGCCATAAAAGTGCATACTATTTCAATTCATAAATGTAATTAAATGATTAAGTGCTTATTCTACACACCATCGCTGTGTAGGAAATAAAGACCTGCTTCTAATTCGTACATTTGTGTTGGATCCGTTTCATCTACGTGAGAGTGTTCATGATAATATATTTATGCCGTGTACTGGGTGGCCGAATATTAAGTACAAAGGTAGTGGTAGTAAGTATCATATCTAGTAATACAGTCAGGGAATTGTACCCCTCAGTTACACCACTCACTCTGAATCTAACCCACTCACTGTGAATCTAACCCACTCACTCTGAATCTAACCCACTCACTGTGAATCTAACCCACTCACTCTGAATCTAACACACTCACTCTGAATCTAACCCACTCACTCTGAATCTAACCCACTCACTCTGAATCTAACCCACTCACTCTGAATCTAACCCACTCACTGTGAATCTAACCCACTCACTCTGAATCTAACACACTCACTCTGAATCTAACCCACTCACTGTGAATCTAACCCACTCACTGTGAATCTAACCCACTCACTCTGAATCTAACCCACTCACTCTGAATCTAACCCACTCACTCTGAATCTAACACACTCACTCTGAATCTAACCCACTCACTCTGAATCTAACCCACTCACTCTGAATCTAACCCACTCACTCTGAATCTAACCCACTCACTCTGAATCTAACCCACTCACTCTGAATCTAACACACTCACTCTGAATCTAACCCACTCACTGTGAATCTAACCCACTCACTCTGAATCTAACACACTCACTCTGAATCCTGAATCTAACCCACTCACTCTGAATCCGAATCGTGGCCTTCCTCGTTCCCGTTGACAACGGTCGCCATCGTCGTCGTCAGTGTCGTGGACACCAGGGTGACTCCGTTACGCTGTTCCCGCGGCGACAGGGGTGCGAGGGGGGGACGAGGCGGGAGTTTGATAAGTACCCCGTTTCCCCCGGCGACCGGACGCAGGCCTCTACCGGTCGGAGAGGGGGGGTGCGGGGGGGTCCGGGGGGAGATGGTAGGGGAGTTGTAGTCGCCCCCCAGTTTCTCCCGGAGGCGGTTCTTCATGTTCTTGTCCGTCAGGGGAGGAGGGCAGGTGATCTTGTTCTTGAGAATCCCTGAGAAAGAGACACACAGATACACACGGTATATATCATACGTGTCGAGGACGTTCGGAGATGCAGTGACGTTGTGCTTTTTTGTAAATGGACTGCGTTTATATAGCATTTTTTTCTTTTTTTTTTATATATTGATCTTTTTTCCCCCTCCATTTTCCTCCTTTTTCCTCCGATTTTCTCCCATCCCAATGTTAGTCGTTATGCCAATTCCCAATCCCCTTCCTGGTCGCTGCGCACTTACCCCCCACAGTCGGTCTGGGAGAGTGGAGGCTATCACGCGCTTCCTCCGACACACGTCTAGCCAATCAACCGCTTCTTTTCACCTGGCAGCGCGGATCCTCCCTGAGAGGGCGTAGCGTGTGGAAGGATCACACTATCCCACTCAGGTCCTATCCGTGCTTAGCAGGCGCCCCGACCGAACTGTAGGAGTCGCTGTTTACAACGACCCGGACCCACCCCGCCAGCTTCTCCCACCCTCTAATACTGCCAATTGTATTGGTGTGAACGGCCAGCCAAGCTGGTGACAACCCCGGAGCTGTGAGCTGGATTCGAACAGGCGAATCTAGCCGCTCCGGGGTTTGGTGACGAACGCAATCTCCGTTACGCCACCTGACCGCCCTATATAGCAGTTTTTATCCAAATCGCTTTACAATTTTTGTTCCTCACATTTGACCCATTCACTCACACATTCACACACCGACGGTGGAGTCCGACCGTGCGAGGTGCCGACCTGCTCATCAGGAGCTATCAGGGGGTTAAGTGTCTTGCTCAAGGGGAGACAGGCCCGGGAGATACCCCACCTGAGTACCTGGCAACAACGCGGCGACCTGGTTCTCAAGCGGGAATGGAACCCTGGACCCTCTAGCTGTGAGGCGACAGTGTTAACCACTACACCACCGTTCCGCCACCGTGCGCACACACTACTGATTTGCACACACTACTGATTTGCACACTGATCGTGTTGATTTGATCACGTTTAATCCTTGAGCAGGGTAAATAATCGACCATGTGACCCATCTCCTTCTCTCGGTCCTCCCTCCCTCCCTCACCTCGTCTCCTCTCCGGCGGCTGGTTGCTGTCCGGGGAGCTGGGAGGGGCTCCGTCCTTCCCTCCCTCGCTCTCGGACGGGGCCATCTCTCCGTTGAGCTTGTTCTCCTGGTGGAGCTCCACGTTGACCTTGGTCTCCACGCGCAGCAGCAGCGTCTCCCCCCCCCCGCCGGGCTCCTCGTTCTCACTGGCCGTCGGGGGATCCACCGGCCAGTAAGGCCTCACCTGATTGGCCACGGTGTCCACTAATGCAGGAGAGCGGATCGTGGCGTTAATGACAATAATGCGTTGCAGCGATGCCGGTGCAAGTTGACGGTCATTTAAAAAAATGCCATGCTTTTTCCAGACCTTAAAGGAACACGCCAACATTATGAGAAATGTACTTACCTACTTGTACACCTACATATAACCCATAGCTCTGTATGATAGCATGTACAATAATGCTGTATATATACCATATATCTATATATATATATTTAAAAATATCGAAAAATCAATACATATCGATTCTGAATATTTAAAACGGTTTCAATACTCATTTCCAGAAATATCGATATTTAATTATTCATAATTTTTTTTAACATATATATTTTTTTTGTATAAGGAAGTTGCATTGTTCATTTCAATACCTGTAATAGTACAGTAGTCCACACACACATGTGCATTCAGTTAAGTCGGAATATGACTGTAATACAAACAGTTCAGTTTGTCAGGTACATGCAACACAGATTACAGTGTTTACATCTGTCTGCTTGAGAAAATACCATGTTCTGCAATACAAATGATTGAAGTGAGATGAACAGTTATTTGTAAATGTGTGATCTAAAGATAAACAAATTAAGGGTTTTAAAAGTGTTATATTTATCTTCTCTTATAGTACCAGAGAGAAGCTGAGGAGAATCAACCAGCAACAAAAGCATAATTTATTAAAAAAAGATTTTTATTTTTATTTTTTATTTACATTTTTCAAGATTGAACCTTTTTCCCTGTGGTATCGAAAATGGTATCGAATATCGATACTTTTCAAGGTATCGTATCGAAGTTCGAAATTCCAGTATCGTGACAACACGTGACAACACTAATATAACTAACACTAACACTAATATGTATTCTCACTGGATACCTATCCACACCTGTCTGTACTAACCTGCACATAGTCATTTTACATATCTGTAGATACTATATTTATATCTGTACATATCCCACTCTTACTAGTTACGCTGCTGGCCAGTATGACTTACTACCATACTGTCTTTACACCTGTATGACTGTACATATTATACTACAACGCTGTATGTACATCTGATTAGCACTACACTCCGTAGTACTACTTTGTATATTCTGTTGCACTTGTTACATTTGTACTTGGATGCCAAACTTCTTTTCGTTGTACTGTACTTGTGCTGTATAATGACAATACATCTAATGTGATGGTGTCATGATGTGTCTCGTGTCTCAGAGAGGACGTGTCTACAGTACCTATGGGCGTGCTGTGCTGCGGCTGCCTCTCGTTGTTCCAGCGGTGTTTCCGTCTCCGCCGGTCGTCCTCGCTGTCGGAGGAGTGAGAGGACGCGTAGGAGCTGCTGTTCTCGTCCAGCGACAGCTCGCTGTCCGAGTCCGACTCTGTCAGAACCGAGACACAAAAGGCCCGGCCCGTCAAACTCCTGTCTGTCTGCCCGCTGGACCCCGAAGAGCCCACCACCGATGAGGGGCTTTCAGAGTGAACCGCTTCTGCGGTTTGACAGACAGTATAGACCTGTTCGCTGTATACAAACATATCGCGTTCGAGCCAATCAGCGATACTGACTCAGTCACGTAACTTAAGTTGCCCCGGACCTTTCCCGAGCTGCTGCGCTAGAAGAATACGACGGGGCTCTATGGAGAAACCATGGCACTCCCCCTGAAAGTTGTTTCAAACTAAAACGACAAACGGCTGGATGTCATTTAGCTAAATCAGCACGGCTGTGAGTGTGAGTCTTTCACCTTTTACATATCTAGTTTTGCGATGGATTGGTTGTTTAGATCGCAAATGCAAATATATTGTTGAGTCTGACGTTAGTGACGTATACAGCGAACAGGTCTATTCACCAACGACACACAGGATGTATGGATGGAGACTTGAAGGATAGTTACGGTAATTTAATAACTTTGTGACTTTGGAATAATAGGATTCCATCTGACATTTTGGTAAAAAAAAATAGGAGGAGGAAACAATGGAGGAAAAAAAATAAAAGCCTTGTTGCTCACCGTCTCGTTTCGAGCGCTTGCGGTGGAAGATGGAGGAGTCGCCGTCTCCCTGGTAACTCTTCTTCGCCGAGCAGGAGGAGGTGGTGCGCTTCTGTCCAGAGTCCTCCCTTTGTAGACAACCATGGATTACTCCATTACGTTGACTAAGAGAACACAAGGGGTTAACATCCGTTGTAAAATATCAGTGACACCAAATCAATCCAGAACATTACTGCGAGTCGAGGTCTTTCTATAACCAGCCTGACAACCAGGTGTAATCAAAGAAAAACAAAACAGAAATCTGATTTATTTTATGATCGAATGTATACAGTATCTCTCAGATCCGGACTCGTTGGCTCGAAAAGGAAACCGCATGCTGTTTATGTGTTGGTTCCTGTGTGTCTCATAAACAAGTGTAACCTAAGCAACGCAAACAACAAGCAGGGATCGCATACCGTACGAACTATGAAGTAATACTTTTTTCCCCCCATGAAATGAAAGATTACATGCCATGAGAGGATGTCGTAAAAAGAATAAAATGTACTATCAACTTTCAAAGTTAGTTTCAAAATAGCCCCTCAACTCTTTAAATTGCCTCAAAATTGATAAAACAGAATATCAAATAATTCTCTGGAACCCTATGGAGAATACTGGGCCCTACCTTAGCCAGCCCTGCTTTAATAATAATAATAATAATAACTTAGTTTTATATAGCGCCTTTCAGAAGACCCACGGTCGCTTTACATAGGAGAAAAAAATAACAAAAGTAACAAACATAGTGGACAGACACAACATACAAAGTGAGAAATTAGGGGTTAAAGGCCAAGTTGAAGAGGTGGGGTAGCATCCTATAGCTAATGTGAGTATAACTCACAGTGAAAACAGGTAAAACACCAGTTACCTGGCTTGGCTGCTGCTGTGGCTCCTGCCTGACCTCACGGTGCTGTTCAGGGAGGCGGTGGACTCTCCTATGGTGGTGCGGTACAGCCCGTCGTCCTCTGTGAACGTGTGCTTACCGTTCAGCGAGCGCTGGTGAGAGGAAGACCAGGAGGACGATGAAGGAAAAAAAGTATTACAAAAGTGTTTTGTAATATCTCAAGGTGGCTCAGTAATACCATTATAGCTATACTACAAAAACACAGCTTTTATTACATGTCATTCAATACTGCCGACAGTTGTAACTTATATTTAATTCATATTGACTATGAATATATATATATAGATATGTTGTTTATGTTGGTCTAACTGTATGTCTTGCACTTTATTTGAGGTCCTGCATGTTTCTATTATAATTTTTTACCCAGGGACAGTGCACATTAATCAGCATCTTCAGTTTCCACATCAATGTAAATGTGCCACTCTATGCGATGTGTGAAATACAAAACAATTACTTTTTTTTTTAGAAAAAAAACCTACAGATGTGTTCCATAGACTCACAGGAATTGTGTAAAATTGGCCAAATAGTGAAAGGAATAGCAAAACAGGGGACCTTTCAATGATGTCAATATTGCCGACAGTTGTAATTTAGTCGCACTGCTTACCGTTAGCATGGTCGTGCGGGTGGCGGTGGATTCCTCCACGATGACCTTCTTCCCCGTGAAGACGTTCTTCAAGTTGCTCCTCACCTCCTTGTTGAAGATGCAGTGAAAGAAGAAAATACACACACCCTGGAGGGAGGGAGGGAAGGAGTTAGGGAAGGAAACAAGGAGGTAGTATGTTATCAGAAGGTTTTACTTCCTGTAAAGCACTTTGTGATTTTAATCTAGAAAAGCGCTATACAAATCAAATCTACCCTTTTGTTGTAATGTTATTCCTAATTTTCTACCATATATATATATATATATATATATATTCTTTTTGTATATATTGAGTTTCTTGTGTACCTGAAGGCAACTAAAAACGGCGAAGAGGTAGTGGAATGAGATGACATCACTGTTGACGGCCATGAGGCCCAACAGCCAGGTGGCGCTCAAGACAAGCAGGAGGAGGAAGGCCACCCGCAGAGCAGAGCTGGAGGAGGGGAGGAGGAGAGGAGAGGAGGAGAGGAGAGGAGGAGGAGGAGGGGAGGAGAGGAGAGGAGGAGGAGAGGAGAGGAGGAGGAGGAGGGGAGGAGGAGAGGAGAGGAGGAGGAAGGGAGGGGAGCGGAGGAGAGGAGGAGGGGAGGAGAGGAGAGGAGAGGGGAGCGGAGGAGAGGAGGAGGGGAGGAGGGGAGAGGAGGAGGAGGAGGGGAGTGGAGGAGAGGAGGAGAGGAGGAGAGGAGGAGAGGAGAGGAGGAGGAGGAGGGGAGGGGAGGAGAGGAGGAGGAGGAGGGGAGAGGAGAGGAGAGGAGGGGATAGGAGAGGAGGAGAGGAGAGGAGGAGAGGAGGAGGAGAGGGAGGAGGAGGAGGAGGAGGGGAGGGGAGGAGGAGGGGATAGGAGAGGAGGGGAGGAGAGGAGGAGGGGAGAGGAGAGGAGGAGAGGAGAGGAGGAGAGGAGGAGAGGAGGAGGAGGGGATAGGAGAGGAGGGGAGGAGAGGAGGGGATAGGAGAGGAGGAGAGGAGGGGATAGGAGAGGAGGAGAGGAGAGGGAGGAGGAGGGGAGAGGAGCGGAGGAGAGGAGGGGAGGAGAGGAGAGGAGGAGAGGAGAGGAGGAGGAGGGGAGGGGAGCGGAGGAGAGGAGGAGAGGATAGGAGAGGAGGAGGGGAGGAGAGGAGGGGAGAGGAGAGGAGAGGAGAGGAGGAGAGGAGGAGGAGAGGGAGGAGGAGGGGAGAGGATAGGAGAGGAGAGGAGGAGGGGAGAAGATAGGAGAGGAGGAGAGGAAGGGGGAGATGAGAGGAGGAGGGGAGGAGAGGAGAGGGAGGAGAGAGGGAGGAGAGGAGGAGGGGAGATGATAGGAGAGGAGGGGAGGAGAGGAGGAGGGGAGGAGAGGACAGGAGAGGACAGGAGAGGAGGAGGGGAGATGATAGGAGGAGGGGAGGAGAGGAGGAGGGGAGGAGAGGACAGGAGAGGACAGGAGAGGAGGAGAAGACAAGGGGAGGAAGGACAGGGGGAGGGGAGAGGATATGAGAGGAGAGGAGGAGAGGAAGGGGGGAGAGGAGAGGATGAGAGGAGGAGGGGAGGAGAGGAGAGGAGGAGGGGAGATGATAGGAGAGGAGAGGAGGAGAGGAGGGGAGGAGAGGACAGGAGAGGAGAGGAGGAGAAGACAAGGGGAGGGAGGACAGTAGGTTAAGAGAGGAGAGGAGAGGACAGGAGAGGAGGAGGGGACAAGGGGATGGAGGAGAATAGAGAGGAGAGAAGGTGAGAGAACACGAGGTGAGGGGAGAAATGAGAAGGGGAGAAGAGAGGGGGACCAGGGTAAAGAGGAGGAAAGAAGAGGACAGCAGAGATGAGAGAAGGGGGAGAGGAGGAGAGGGGAGATTAAAGGAGAGGAGAGGGGGCAATGGGAAGAAGGAAAGGAGAGAGGACAGGACAGGAAAGAAGAGGAGATGGAATAAAAGTATAGTTATCAAGTGTGACAAACTATTGATAATACAACATGGCTTTAAAAAAATGGAAATCAAACGTTCCCTAACTGTAATGGAGTTGAGATAGAAATGGAATCGACGTTATCATCAATCAACTTACATGGCTCCAGACTTCTCAAATGTCCAATGTCTCTGTCCACACGAGGCTTTTGCAGCCAAGAAGAATATAGCAATGTTGACCTGAAAGTTAAAGGAAATCGTTTTAAGGTCTAATGTCTAAATTTGTAAAGTAAAAAATATAATATATATACAGTATATATAAAACATTTATATAAGAAACTGGATTAGGGCTTTAAAGTGAATGCGGTCATGGATTATTGTATAAATGGACACACATACCATCACTACTATGGCTATGGGTCCTGCGATGCTCCAAATCAGAGTGTCGTGGACTGAGAGCCAACAGAAGTCTGGGTTCCCGTAACCCTGTGGGTCCAAGCCAACTGCTAGGCCTAGAGAGAGAGAGAGAGAGAGAGAGAGAGAGAGAGAGAGAGAGAGAGAGAGAGAGAGAGAGAGAGAGAGAGAGAGAAAGAGGGGGAGAGAGAGAGAAAAAGAGAGAGAGAGAGAGATGCAAAATACTTAGTTCATGACACTTTTTAACTCTAAATATTCCATGATCAGATCTGTGGCTTTATATGTTTTGTGTGGTTCATAGCCAAAGAGGGGAAGCGCGTTAAAATAGAGGATTAGTCGTAAATTATGTCCAGTTTAGGATCAGTGTTCTTGGAATACTATGTTATGATCTCAAAATAAGAACGAGTTACTTCAATTGGAAGTCGCAATGGTTCTTCTTTCTGTGAATCTGTTTTGATGTTTGTATTTTTGTAATGATTTGTGATGTTTTTCATCAAAGTGCAGTTTTCATGGGGTTATATATTATTTACTAAAGCAATGTCTTTCATAATAAGTATTCAAATACAATTGCTAACACTTTACAATAGCCTTATTCCAATGTATTAACCTTTTTCTGAAACACAGATGATACTTGGTATTCAACAGAACATACCTGGGTTGATATTAGGAGTAGAGAAATTATAATGTATTATTATAAAGCTGTAAGTAATCTCTCTCTCTCTCTCTCTCTCTCTCTCTCCCTCTCTCTCTCTTATTTAATTTAAAACAATACATTAAATGAATAAAGTGTGCATGAAATAATAGGGGAAAGAAAACATTAGGAACTTGTTACATTCACCCACACAAGGGCTGAGTACTCACCCCCCCCCCCCCCCCCCCCCCCCGCCCGCCCTCTCTCTCTCTCTTTTTCCTCTCTCTCTCTCTCTCTCTCTCTCTCTCTCTTTCTCTCTCTCTCTCACAGATTGTATAAACTCCAAAATGTGTCTGGGGGGGGGGGGGGGGGGGGTCAATAAAGAAAGGACAGAGCTACTTTAGACACATAATGGCTGTGAGGTGAAATAGTGATTAGAGGCCCTCTGGTGTGATTTAATGTCCTTCCCAAGGTCTTTGAAGTGGATAAATACACGTCACTCAAAGGTGCTTATCGCCTGAACAGGAACTTCGCCAACGGAAAGAGTCTATCTACTGTCAACATGACAGATACGCCCAAAAAAAGAGGATCCCACCCATTCCCCCCCCAATCTATGGAGTGTCTACAGTAGAAGGGCAGTCCTTTGTGCCGGTGGCAATCAGGCTCCACAACCAGGCAGGGCCAGGACGGGCTAACTGCCGTGGACAGGAGGATCTGATTTGTGGTCTGTAATAACAACCTGAATAGAATATTTTTCCCTTCACCGCTTTTTCTTTTAGCTCTATTTCGTTTTTTTTTTTTTTTTTTTTTTTTTTTACTTGTTATGTCCGTCTTTGTTTTTAACACGTATTAATTAATTGTATGTATTGTATTAATTGTTTTAAATGGCTGTTAATGCTGTGATGGACACCTGAATCTCCCGTCAGGGATAAATAAAGGTTTTCAATCAATCAATCAATCAATCAATCAATCAATCAATCAATCAATCAGTAGGGGAGGAGCAACCCACGCGGTGACACGCATACCCTGTCCGTCACAGGAAACACTGACAATGGACGTGTGGACAAAATGGAAATAACGCAGAAAACAATAGACATGTCCTTTGTTCTATGAACGGACCATGCATGTGACCTGTGTGTGTGTGAGCAGGTATGTGAGCGTGTAAGCAGATGCAATGGCCTGTGCGAGAGCATGCGGATAACGTGTCGGAAAGCATGTACTCATTGTCATCTTTGTCCACTATAGTCTATACGGTCTCTCCAGTATTATTTTTGTATTTGTAAATCATTAGGGGCGACAGTGGCTCGGGAGGTAGAGTAGTCGCCTGGCAACACTGCTGGTTCCCGGTTCGATTCCTGCTCCTCCCCGGGCAGCGTGTCGAAATGTCCTTGAGCAAGACACTTAACCCCTAATTGCTCCCGATGAGCAGGTTGGCAACCTACCGTCAGTGTGAATGTGTGATTGAATGGGTTAAAATGTGAGAAACAAATTGTAAAGCACTTTGGATAAAAGCGCTATATAAATGCAGCCATTTACCATTAAAAGTTGATACAAATTGAATTAGCCCCATGGTGTGTGTACGGTTGTGTGTGTGCTCAGCTCACCGGTGATGATGGCAGGGATGCCCCAGCCGATGGCGTAGTAGAACCTCATGTGTCCGTGGTTGATGTTGCGTATCTCCGTCAGCATGCGGTAGATGTGAAGGCCTTCCACGAACATCCAGGCAAACGTACACATATAGCTGTAGTGAAGCAGGATGGCCACCACTGTACATATGAACTGGAAAGTAGAATACGATTAGATTAGATTTTCAATGTATTGTCATCATACAGCACAATTACAGCTGTACAACGAAAATAAGTTTGGCATCCAACCAGAGTGCAAATGGAACAGTAAAGTGCAACAGCAAAATACAATGTACAGGTGATTAAACTGGGTATAAAATATAAAAAAAATTGGTCTACTGAGTAATAGTGTACTGTACAACTCTGTATGTACAGTACAGAGTTGTAGTATAATAATGTACAGTGATACAGGTATAAAGTATGGTAGTAGTCATACTGGCCAGCAGTGTAACTAGTAAGCGCAGGATATGTACAGATATAGATATAGTATCTACAGATATGCAAAAGGATTATGTGCAGGTAAGTACAGATGGGTGTGGATATATATATATATACGGTGAGAATAATATATATTTCATTATTAATTATTACATTTAATTATTGAATTAGTTATTTCCATTACCTCTGTGATGTATGTAGTGTATCGTCTGTCTGTTTTCTATTTTATTAAAAAGAAATTCCCCTTTCCCAGTTACCCTTCAGGAGGCCCTTTTGTCCTCTCGCCAGGCCGTCATTGTAAATAAGAATTTGATCAGCCTGGTTAAATAAAGGTTAAATGAAATAAAAAATTGAATAGCTATTATCTTTGGCTAAGATAGCAGAATGTCCCAACATTGAATCCTGCCTAACACCCTGTTTAATTTGGAAATTAGTCAAAGCACAAAAGAGAAAAACTCTGAATACTGGTTTATGGGGTCTCTAAAGCTAGAAGCTTGCCTGTTTTGTCTAGAACTGAATGATGCCGCTAACGTACCTTGATAAAGGTTGAATACAAAAATCTGAAATTTACAGTGTATATTTGTCATACAGTTAAGACTCGTGTTTTGCAGTAAAATACTTTTGTCAACCATTGTATGAATAGCTCTGTGAGTCAGTGTCATAATGAAAAAAACTAATCTAATCTCATGTTTTGCATTTCTGAAATAGGGATAACCTAGTGTTTACATTTTAATTATGGATTATGGATATCCACATCCAAAAGTTAGAATTTTTCATCTGAATACAGTATGTTTTCCATTTTGGTTTGCTGCTTTTATAATGACTGTGGTTCATCAACTGGGAGAGCAACAGGAAAGCTGAAATTACATTCTAATGCTGTCAAGATAGTTTTGACAAGATACAACTCCAGCTATTAGCTCTGTTTGGAATGCTTAAGGGTTACAATTACACCATGTTTCCGTGTTGTGTTTTCACCTTACCTGCATTTTCCGTTACAGTTTCAAAAGGTCAAGAGTGAAACTCATTTTAAAATCTTTTGAGAGATTGAAACTATTCCGTTAAACTACTGTAGTAAAATGTTAAGCCGGCATTTATAATAACTATGTGCTCAGTATGAAACCAAAATGTCACTGTGATGGATTTCCCAAAGGACTGGAATGTATTTCGCAAAGCCAAACGAGAAAAGCCTGGGGTCATGCTGAGAAGCACTTACCGGTAGGTCGCTAATCTCTACATTTATTTACAATCTGTTTTCCTCACAGCTACTGTATGACACACAGAATCAGATATCACCTTTCACTCTTCCATCTAGCCTGCGGCGCTATAAACGAACAGGGAATCCATCATGACTATAAGTCGTTTAAAAATACTGCAAAAGACTAGAGACAATTAGCTCTAAGTAGAGGTTGAGCACATATCGTGCGATCATATCTTTAATGCAGCTACCATTCATGGCCTTGTTCTTCTCCAGGGCTCCTATACGACTTTCCCACGTCTATTTGTTAACCCTTTCACTGCCACATGACAGAAAACCCTTTACTATCACACAACAGACGGTCGTGTGGCAGTGAAACGGTTAACCTTCTGTGTATTGTCACAGTGAAAGGGTTAACCGTTTTGGTAGTGCGGCAGTGAAAGGGTTAACAAACGTCACAATGGTGTCTATGTAGAAATTTTACTGTTGTATTGAACACCTGATACCACTTTTCCTTGTTTTGATTAGCTTGGGACTTATATAATCAGGGCATTTGTTGGTATTATTCATTCAAAGGTACAGCAGCAAACTTAACATTAAACCAGACTGTGTTTATTTTTTTATTTTTTTTGTCTGATTTAAAAATGTTCTCCCCATCCCAATTTAGTCGTTATGCCAATTCCCCCCCTCCCCTACCTGGTCGTTGTGCGCATGTTCCTCCTACTGGTCGGTACAAGGGAACCCTGAAGTCCACCACACGCTTCCTCCGACACATGTGGAGACAGCCAGTGGCTCTCTTCTCACCTGGCAGCGAGGATTCTCATTGGTGAAGCGTAACGCGTGGGAGGTCACGCTGCCTTCACCATTTCCTGCCTTTCGCTGAGCAGGCGCCCAGACCTGACCTGTAGGCGTCGCTGTCCACAACGCCAGATTACCACCCTCGACTTCCCTCCCGCTAACTCAGCCAAAAACGAGTTAGTATGACGATCGGCCCAAGCCGCAGGGCACCGCTGACTCCGGGAGTCGAGACCGCAGCCTCTTGCATTAGTGACGAGCGCAATCTCCGCTACGCCAATCCGACCGCCTGAACCAGACTGTGTTTAACAAACATTTCCATTTACAACTTTTCCCAGCCTGTATAACACAATTGACGAATGACATTACTTTCCCAGGTTCTCCTATGTACGTCATGCGCAGCATGTCAATTTAATTTGGGGCACATGACAGGGATGTGCTCTGGCGCCTTACCGCATTCTCTGTTTGATTGATCCCAAAGAGGAAGACGAGCTCGGAGAGGAAGATGGAGGCCACCAGATTCTTGTGGATGCTATGGAGATTGGAGCGCAGTTTGCGGAGGATGGCCAGCAGGAGGAAAGTGATCAGGAGGGCCACCAGCGAGGCTGAGACTGTGGTGTAGGTGATGATCTTCAGTGGAAGGACCTCTCCATGCTGAGGAAACAACAAACACATGAGATCTCTGTGAATTTAACCTATATGTTGTGATAGCTTGTTCGTTTGAGGAGTCCAATAAATGAAGTAATGTGTCTTGCATAACCCTGATAGGTTCTGTTTCTGTGGTGACACTGGGGGTGGAAGGCCATTGCTCACATATGACTATATCAGAGACAATTATGAAAATTCAAAAGGCATATATTTCATTTATGTAAATGCTATTTACATGTATGGTTGACATTGACATTATCCTGTTGAGGTACATGGCATAAAACCCAGGTGGTTTTGCACCATTTATGCCTATATGTTCAGCTTGACATTTTGTTTGAAAATCTACCTGAGGTGGCTTCTGTACAGTTAAACCAGCCTGACAACGCCCGGCCTTGGAGGCTAAGCTGGGTTGGGCCTGGTTAGTACTCAGATGGGAGAGCGCCTGGGAACGCCAGGTGCTGTATAAGCTAATTTCTTTTCCACAGGCGGCACGGTGGCGCAGTGGGTTAGCACTGTTGCCTCACAGCAAGAAGGTCCTTCAAACCCCAGCAGGGGGACCTTTCTGTGTGGAGTTTGGATGTTCTCTCCTTGTTTGTGTGGGTTTCCTA
Source organism: Notolepis coatsorum (assembly GCF_963971535.1). NCBI lineage: Eukaryota > Metazoa > Chordata > Actinopteri > Aulopiformes > Paralepididae > Notolepis > Notolepis coatsorum. The sequence continues at coordinate 15,502,615 of NC_140182.1, forward strand.
CGGGAAACTCCAGGTTTCTCCAATAAACTTGAGTCATCTTCTACCCTGTGGTGGCTTCACTCTTACTTTGAGAAAAAGCTCTGATTTAGCGCAGCGGGGAACACCGTACCGTACCTCTCTCTTGGAGATGTCCATGAGCACGGCGGAGCTGGCGGCGTGAGTACACTGGCAGCTGATGTGAGTGTAGCTCCTGGACACCAGCTCACAGCCCCTGGCAGACCAGCCTCCTGTCCCCTTTACCCTGGAGGACAAGGACACAATCAAGAATAGAACAGAGTAGAAATACTTTATTCGTCCCGAGGGAAATTTGGCACTACAGATCGCTCACAGTAAACATTTAGGTAGACAAAAACAAAAAGTCACGAATAAGAATAAAAATAAGCCTAAGAATAAATATGGTCCGGGATATACATTGCCTATGTTACACTATAATATAAGATATACTAATATAACATTTCCTATGTTACATTCTAATATAAAATATACAGTAAAAATATCCAGAATATACAGTAAGTGTAAAATTGTACTATGTCGGTCTAAAAGTAAAAGTAAAAGTCCAACAATCAACAGATGTAAGTCAGCCGTATATCATCAGGCTCAATCAATATCTGAAATGAAGATGAAGGAGAAAAAACTAAAAACCTACTAACCTTCGTACTGTCTTTTAGTATTATGCACTCTGCTACTAAGTACCGTAATTTTCGGACTATAAGCCTTTTTCCCACATTTTTCGACCCTGCGGCTTATATAATGGTGCGGCTTATATGTGACTCGACGTGACCAAACCCGAAAATGTTAAAAACTAAATATTGCTTTTTTGACTGCATTGAAATGTTATTTTTCTGTTCCCTTATTTGCTAAACTTAATACAACTTGTAAATGAGTTAATTCTTGTTATTTGTCCAACAGTATTGTGTCCCAATGCTGGTGGGAAGACTGTAATTAAACATTAAAACACCTGCGGCTTATAGTCCAGTGCGGCTTATATATGTACACATCATTCAATTTAGCTGCTGCGGCTTATATTCAGGTGCGCCTTATAGTGCGAAAATTACGGTACCGGTAATCTACCTTGCCTACAGTATATTAGTTCAAGTTCAAGTTTCTTTAATAGTTGTCATACAGAAGTACAGAATACTTTTATACAAAATGCTTCTTACTGTTACGCTCCAGAGACTGTGCTAGACAAGATAAGTATGAAATAAAATAGTATAGCATGTAAAATAGAAGTAAAAATAGAGGTCACAGTGTTCAGTATAGACATATGTAAAATGTTCGATGCAGACTAGAAGTAACTGAGTTACCATACAATATACAATATACTATGCAATGTACTAATACCTACTATGCTAATATGTCTATACTACTATGCACTCAAGACTGTAGCACTCAAGTTCAACACTGTTTGACGAACAATGTTACCCTTAGCTGCCAGAGTCGTACCCTTCCTGCTGACTTGTTGTACAGAACTTGTAAGTCACTTTGTATAAAAGCGTCAGCTAAATGACTAAATGTTAAATTGTATGTAAATCCGGGTGTGTTTGGCTTTTGTATTATAGAATGACTACACTACTAAATTACCAACTAACTGATAGATGATGGCTGATGACAAAGTGAGTGATTGATTAACTGGAGCCACATCCATAAAATATAAGTACCTCAAGTGATATAAATCATAAATGCCACATACTACGCCGTTACAGCAGAGTCAAGCAGAAGAAGTGATTGATTGATTATGGGGATGTGCCGGTCTTACGAAATGGAGTGATTCCAGAAGACGCAGACTGGCTTGGTCCTCTCGTGCGTCTCTAGCAGTCTGTACTCCGTGGTGATCGGGTGCTGTTCCAGAGAGGCTCCCTGGAGGATCCCCTCGTTGTAGACCACCGTGCTCACAATGGGACTGTTTATTATGGGCCGGTTGGGTAGTCTAAACGCAAGCACATAGACAACACATTGTTTAGTGTTGTAAGAGTACACCAATTAGTAAAGCATGCACGCACGGACGCACACGCACACACACACACATACACATACACACACACACACACACACACACACACACACACACACACACACACACACACACACACACACACACACACACACACACACACACACACACACACACACACACACACACACACACACACACACATGGTACACAAGCATCAGCACTGAATCAGCCTTATAAACAAACAAGTGCAAACGAATTGTATAGTTTTAGTACTGTTATTCTTAATATTTCCATACATATTCTATGTCTTTACATAAAATATATATTTACTGTTGATTGTTCAAAATGATCTTGTAACTCAGTAACTCACTCAAGGTTAGCCTCTCTGCCCCTAGTGGCAGCTCACAGGAAATGCGCTTTGTGTTAAAAACCTCGTAAGCATCAAACGACCGTGGGCCGCCACGCACTCGCGCGCACGTCGCGGCACTTTGCCCTCGTCTGTCGGCTCCGGGCTGCGTTTTCGCCGATCAACCAATACATTGTTGGAAAGCTGAATTTGCCGCCTTTCGATTGTCACCACACTCAACCTATTGCGTGATTCCATTCTCGAGTTACAAGACGAAACATCCGGCGAGCGTCATTTGACAAGCTGCTCTGATGTGACCATGTCCGGTTGTGAGCGGTGGCGAAAATGATTGACCACCGTTGTAGCCAAGGAGCGTCTGCTCCGAAAGCGATCCCAGATGGGCGCTGACAGTGGGGGAAGGTGACACAAGAAGACGAAGAAGCCCATTGTTTTGACGAGAGCCTCTGAATGAATGTGAGCAGATGGCCATTTTGGATAATCATGCAGAATATTTACTGGTACACACATTACAAAAACCTTTGTAAAACATTCATTTTCCGTGGGATTTTTATAAACTTTGGACATGTACATGGTCAGGGCTCGGGCCTTCCTCTGCCCCCATCCTGCCGCGCCCATATATGGGCAGCTTCCTGCTGCAGCATTCCCACGCTGCCAGACGAGCATCAATCAGCGCGGCTGTGAGGGATTCCCTCATCAGCAGCCCCTATATCACCCGACGGATCCTGTCGTCCCTCGTCGCAGTGTTAAACTAGCTACCTAGGTACGATGACGAACCTAAAGCCTTGCAACCCTGTCCTCGTTGATATACCTTGTCCTAATCTGTTTCTCTCTGTGCCCAGGATCACCGCTCCAGTACACCTCCAACCTGGACGTCCCGTGCTGCACAAGGAGTGCTCCTGCTCTCGTCTATCGCACATCCCTGTACCTGTTGTCCCGTGCTGCACAAGGAGTGCTCCTGCTCTCGCCTATTACAACACGTACCTGTTACCCCGCGCTGCACTAGGAGTGCACCAGCTCTCGTCTATCGCACATCCCTGTACCTGTTGTCCCGTGCTGCACGAAGAGTGCTCCTGCTCTCGCCTATTACAACACGTACCTGTACATTCCTGTATTTGCCTGTAAACTGTCTGCTTGGGGAATTACTATTAAAACACCCTAAACCGCTCCATTCTCTCTCCTCCTGTGTTTGCTATTGGGCTCCGCAAAACCCCCTCCTCACAGTACTACATAAGACTTCAGGCTATGGAACCATTATGTTTTCCAGCTCCTACCTCTAAAAAGAAATGCGAGTACACAAAACCTTTACTTCAGTGTGTTCAAACCTCTGTTACTCTATTTCATTAGCACTTAAAGTGATTTTTCTGCATGTGCTATACGTATTAAATATAATAAATCGCAAATTACTTTGGGTATGCAATAGTCAAAAACAAAAACTAAAATAGCCCCATTTTTGCCCGATGCTTAAGAGGTTAAAGCACTCTGCATCACCGACACCCATGTGTCCTTGTTTTCAAATGTCTATCTTCACCAAACTCACACACGGCTGCTTCCGCAAAGCGCCTCCTTCGCAGAACGGGGTCATATTTACCTCAGGCTTCTGCGGTCGTGATCGTAGTTCTCAGGCAGGAGATCTCCCAGAGTTCTGTAGATGATCACCACGGCGACGGGTGACGGGCCTGGGACCTCCGCATGTCGCTTCTTCTTGTTTTTCTTCTCAGTGGGAGGAGTCTCGGTGGGAGGAGTCTCAGTGGGAGGAGTCTCAATGGGAGGAGTCTCAGTGGGAGGAGTCTCTGCATGACCAACGGTCGTGGCATCTGTCTGGACAAGGGGTGCGTCGGTGGACGTGTCCGTTGAAACTGTCACCAGCCAAAAAAATTTAGTATTGAGAATATTAGTATTGAGAATATTGAGAATATTCAGTATTGTATATTGAGAATATTACTGTAATTTAATTTGTTATATTAGACTGTGAATATTCTGATGGATAAACATTCAGATGTCAGAACATTTGAATTGTATTATTATTAGGGATGTCCGATATTATCGGCCTATCGATATTATCGGCCGATATTGGCATTAAAATGTCATATCGAAAATTTGCGGTATTTAAATATTTTAAATTTTTTTACATTTATTTAACCTTTATTTACCCAGGCAAGCAAGTAAGAACACATTCTTATTTTATTTATTGTGAAAAGTATGCATAATGTTGTGTTTTTTGGGGGGGGGGAACCCCGCATATATCGGTTGATATCGGTATCGGAAATTAAGAGTTGGACAATATCGGTATATCGGATATCGGTAAAAAAGCCAATATCGAACATCCCTAATTATTATGCTTTTTTTTACTGGGTGACTGCCCATAGATAGTGATGGTGCACCTCTGGAGCTGCATGCATTACCCCCTGCGAGCCTAGGTTTGAATCCCACCAGGACCCACTCTCCCATGTCTCCCTCTAAGGCTACAGTACGTTCCCACTGCAGGCAGCAGTGACCCAAATCTGACTCAGATCAGTTTGTTTTCATGACAGTGTGAACAGCACAAATCACATTGAATCTGATCATTTCAATTCAGATTTGGGCCACTTTCATAATGTGGTCCTAAATCAGATACAGATCTGATCTTTTGCAATGCGACTTTCATGCGACTTTTACGTCACTCTAGATTGACATTTTGTTATCGTCTTTATTGTTCATTGGCGCATAAGTCAGTTCAGGAGCGTGACCAGTTCACACTGGAATCTGACATTGGCCACATTTAAAAATTGTAAAGATCTGAGCAATAAATCCGAATTGAGCACTAAGGCTTGCAGTGTGAACATAGCCTGAATATCTTTCTACTGCCTCAGAGAAAAGTGAGTGTACTGTAACAAAAGGGCTCGTGTGGTCAGACATCTTTACTCCCATTGAAAACCTCTAGCCCACCAGGCTCCCTCGTCTTCCTCATAATAATAATTCGAGGAGAGGAACTTTTATAACTACTGTATATAAATATATACTGTATATCATCATCAACCTTTATTTATACTCGAAAAGACAATTGAGGTCGTTTTCAATGTCGTCGAGACTTTACAGACATTTCAATGGACACATTTCTACAATATAACAATAATAAATATGAATAACTATCTATATACTATAGAATGAACATAAAATCAGCACACGGATTGACAGAATAAACTGTATATGAATTTCAGGCTCTTTAATACTTCACCTGCCACACCTTTGGCATCCTCAGCTTGTGAGCGGAACTGCGGGAAGAGGACGGAGGACGCGAGGTCTTGAGGAAGGACACCCTGGATCCCATCGGTCCGCGGCAGCTTCCTCTCCTCCGAGCTGCTGGGGTCCAGGTAGTCCATGGAGAAAACTAATGCAGACAAACAATGAGTTTATTATTTCCACATTAGATTAGATTAGATTCAAATGTATGTATGTCATTATACAGCACACAATAATGTCCGCCTAACATGGCAGCGGAGATACACGTACATCTGTCTCAAGACTAGTCCTGCATGTATCAACAAATGGGCATGTTGTTGTGCATTTATGTGTGCCATTATTACTACCAAATGTAATAGTTGTGGAATATTACTATAATGAGCTGTATGTCTATGAACCAAGCATCTCACTGTAATGTAGCTGTACTTTATACGTGACAAATAAACTACTACTACTACTACTACTACTACTACTACTACTACTACTACTACTACTACTACTACTACTACTACTACTACTACTACTACTACTACTACTACTACTACAAGTACAGTACAACAAGAATAAGTTTGGCAAATGTAACAGTAAAGTGCAACAGCTATATACAATGTACAGGCAATTAAACCGGGTACAAAATATACAAATTAGTACTACTGAGTGTAGTGCTAATCAGTTGTATGTACAGAGTTGTAGTATAATATGTACAGTGATACAGGTATAAAGACATAGGTAGACATAGGTATAAAGGTAGTAGTCATACTGGCCAGCAGCGTAACTAGTAGGTAAGGGATAAGTACAGATCTAAATATAGTATCTACAGATAAAATGTAAAATGATTATGTGCAGGTAAGTACAGACAGATGTGGATATATATACGGTAAGAATAAATATATATACAGCATTATTGTACATGTTATCATAGAGTTATATGGGTTATATGCAGGTGTATGCGTAGGTATATAGGAGGATGATCACATGGCATTGTTCAGAAAGTTTGATTGATTTGTCAACTGGCAATATGAAACATAACCGAACCAATAAAAAGCGCAAGGAAAGTAACAATTTCACTTTTTATTAGTCACACAAAATATAGTTATAGTATCTACAGATATGTAAAAGTGATATATTATAAATGTTATATGATGGAGTCAGCTAAGTATGTCACCCAATCCATTAGTGCACGACCGCCATCGTACACCTGCACACCTGTCTTCACTTGCTCAATGAAGTCTTTAATCAATTATACACGTTTTGGTCTATGACCTTCTTCACAGGCATAATGCTGGCAAATGGAACAGACGTCGCTATATCCAAAAGGCAGGGCCAGCAGTGACCAATCCCCACGTTGTTAGTGGCAATAGACCACACCTCTAGTCTCTCCAGAGTCTGAGCAGGCTAGTTTCAAGTTCAAGTTTCTTTATTAGTTGTCATACAGAAGTACAGAATACTTTTATACAAAATGCTTCTTTCTCTTTCGCTCCAGAGACTGTGCTAGGCAAAAATAGATAATAAAATAAGTATAGCAAGTATAAAATAGAAGTCAAGTACGTAGACAAAAACGTTCAGTATATACATATATACAATGCTCTATGTAGAGTAGAAGTAACTGAGTTACCATACAATATACTATACAGTGCAAAGCAGAAGTGGGATGAGGTACAATTTATGTACAATATAATTTACAGTAAGGTGTAATGAGGTATGGGTTGTAGTGCAAATTCTTTACCGATAAATATAAAGTGTGCTTAGGTGTACTAAAGTGGTTAAAGTGGGTGCTGCAGTGAGTTGTATGTTTAAAGTGAGTGTGTGCGTGTGGATGTGTGTGCTGTGAGTGCATTTGATGGTTGTTACATAGTGTTATTGTTCGTTGAGCAACCTGATGGCCTGGGGATAGAAGCTTCTTCTGAGTCTCTCTGTGCTTGCCATGAGACTCCGGTATTAGAGGTCTAGAGGCTAGAAGGATTAGCAGTCAAAGTACACCTTGAAAACATCAAAGTCACATGCATCAGCTTAATAGCAATCATAGCTATTTTTATGGATAATGGTGAGCCCTAGGCCTATTGCACTGCAGTCATAGCTAGAGGCGTTAGGGCTCAACGTTATCCAATTTTGATGATGAATGTTTTGGTTGTGGAAACATTTGAGGAATAATGTAGTCCTATTTATAATTGATTATTGATTTATTGTGACCTATTGGCCCATCAGAATAATTCACTGTGAGCTACAAGGTGTAGTCTATTGCCACGTGTATGGTGATTGATCACTGTTGGCGCCCTCTTTTAGATACAGCAAGGTCTGTTTCATTTGTCAGTATGCGCCTGAAGAAGGTCATAGACCGAAGCGGTGTGTATAATTAATCTCTCTGACTTTATTGAGCAGGTGAAGACAGTGTGCGGGTGTTGCTGACTCATCAAAGTACATTTAAATGATAAATGGTGAATTTTTTTTTTTGGTCTACTTTTTCTCCCATTTTCTATTTTTCTCCCATCCCAATTTCGTATCGTCCAATTCTACCCTCCCCTGTCTCGAATGCTGTTAGGCCATGCCTCCCACAAGCCGGCTGCAATGTGGACTAAGCCTTACATCACGTGTCCCCTCCGGTACTCGAGGAAGCAGCAGTCGCATCTTTTCACCTGCACAGCGTGATCTCTCAGCGTCGGGGGTCTGCGTTTGGAGGGCACGCCGCCCCCGTCGCTTCCTGATTCTGCTGCGCAGGCGCACCAACCGACCTGTAGGAGTCGCTGTCCACAACGTCCGATCCCCACCCATCAGCTTCCCACCCCCTAATACTGCCAATTGTATTAGTATGAACGACCAGCCAAGCTGATAGCAATGCGGAGAGCTGGGCTCGAACCCAGCGTCTCCTGCATTGGTGGTGAGCACCTTGCCCACTGCACCACCTAGCCGCCCCATAAATGGTGCATTTATATAGTGCTTTTATCCAAATCGTTTTACAATTTGTTCCTCACATTCACCCATTGTCTTGCTCAAGGACACTGGGTGAACGCTGCCCGTCACCAACGCACCTTACAGTACATTTAGTCATTAAGCTGACACTTTTATCCAAAGCCACTTACAAACTGTGTACAACAAGTCAGCAGGAGGGGTACACCTCTGGCTGGCTAAGGGTAGGTGGTATTGTTCATCTAGTAGTGCAGAATTAATCAATGTATTACACTAGTTATGCTGCCCTGTCAGTGGGACCATGAAATCAGTAGCGCTGTCCCCTCACCATCGATTAGTTGACGAGCCCATTGCTACAGCCTCGGTCAATAAAGACATTTTTGGTTGATGATTTGTTGTTGTTTTCGATTATTATTAACATGCATGTCTTTGGCATCACAACGATTTTCACATTATCTCAAAGACTTTTCATACATTTTCAGGACAATTGTGTAGGAAAGACAGATTTGTCAATTAAATGGAGTATTCGATTAGCAAGGATGTTGCCAGCTTGCCGCCTTTTGTACTGTGCGCACGTGACACAGTAACTAGAGAGGGATATATTAGCCTTCAAATCATGAATGAAAAAGGACAAGCTGCTTGTTATTTGTCTTCACATTTATGTTTGGTTTTTACGCAATAAGTCTATCGGTGTGTTGTGTGTGTGTAGGGGCAGGTATATACAAGAATTTTTCTTCTTCCTGTTCCTTTCGGCCATGGGATTTGGTGAATTATATGAATATGTACTGTTGGACTGTGGTAATTCCATGTACGAATAAATAAATGATGATGATGATTTATATGTATACATAATATAATATTATTTATTGGGTTTGGGAATATCCACATTAGCTAGCATCTGTGCCATGAAGTTCAAACACTGGAAATAGGATTGCGACAGCAAAAGTGGGCGGGACAGAATAAAGTGAACACAAATCTACAATTACGACGTTCTCTGGGGATGACCCCAGTCGAAGAGACTCACTCATGTTGTCCGTGACGATGGTGAAGGGCTTCAGGTAGGTCTTTCTCGTGTTCTGGGCCAGATTCTGGGCGTACTCCTCGAAGCTGCGCAAGAGAAGGGCGGTACCGCCCTCTGACCGCTGGATCAGATCCCATTGCATGCCGTTGGTGGGGTCCAAGATGGCGCTGCCCGCCCGGACAATGTTCTGCAACGGGTCGACAGTTCTTACCGTCACACATCTGTTGTTTTCATGCGGTAACATATTTTTCATATAATGAAATGAAATGGCCTTGTGTGACTCATGGTAAGGTTAAATGTTGTCCAGCATTGTGCATCACTGAATAATTGCATACCGGAACAGAGGAAGAGAGAGAAAACAAAGGAAGGAAAGAGAGTTGACCCTATAGAGGATGAGAGGTGACTCGGCAGACATAATCCCCAGACTAACAACACCTGTGCTCTCTGGCCCAGAGCCCCAACCACCCTCCTAGTCTAACACCCTCCACCCGTCTAAACCTGTCCATCTGCACACACAGAAATAATGCACCAGTGACCTGACCCACTGCCAGGAATGCACATTGTTAGCCTGTTCGCCTAGCTGTCAGCTTTGTTTTCATGGTTGTGACCCTAATGACCGTCGAGGAGCACATGCTAATCACTACTCTGTATTAGTTACACTTAATCCCCCCCCCCCCTGCCCAGCTAGGCTCCGTCGCAGCGAGAGCGTATCACCTTGCCAACAGGAAAAAGGAGAAATCCCCAACTGGGGAAACAGGCTCTTTAGTAAGCCTGTACAAGCTTTTTAAGTGGGATTTGGCAACTTAGCAACTTAAAGCAAGCAGGAATCTTAAGCAGTTTAGTAAGGCGATATTCGTCACTTTTCAAACTTTGGAGTAGAGTCTTAAAACTAAGAACTGAGAACAAAAAAACTGAGAACTTGGAAGTTAACACAACGGTCCTTTTCACAGAAGCCATTTTATGTGTCCTCATCTAATTAAATCAAATTAATGGTTTAGAAAATATTACAGTCGAACGGGATCCTCATTAGTCCAACTCTGTCTCTAAATTAGCCAAGTCAATTTATCCAAAAAAAATAATAACATTGAAATATCCGTTGTTATGAAAAATATTATATGTTTCATCCTATTACATAATTTGTACAGCTTACTGGGCCTATTAGTGTGTACAGTGTACAGACAGCATGTTGTATAGCTCTGTTTAAATACATATTCTATGTACAGCCTTGACTAGTTAATATAGTTAACTAGTATACAGTTTATTAGACACTAGGGCGACAGTCTTAACAGTATTCTTAACGACCAGGGCCCAGGACAGTTTGTCTTAGATAATGTCATATTTTCTGAATACTGTATGTCATCTTGTCCTTTTCTTTGTTGTCTTTTGTTTCATATCAATCTTTGTTTTCATTTGTCATTCCAAACTGGTGTATATAATTTATATTTTTTTTTATCCACTTTTTCTCCCCATTTTCTATTTTTCTCCCATCCCAATTTCGTATTTTCCAATTCTTCCCTCCCCTGTCTTGAACGTTGCTAGACTATGCCTCCCACTGGTCGGCTGTAGTGAGGATAGAAGCCTTGCATCACGTGTCCCCTCCGGTACACGAGGAGGCAGCCTGTCGCATCTTTTCACCGCAGCAGCTCGAGCTCTCAGTGGCGAGGAGTAACGCGTGGGAGGCTCACGCTGCCCCCGATACTTCCTGCTTCCGTCGCACCGGCGTCACCCAACCGACCTGTAGGAGTCGCTGTCCACAACGTCCAATCCCCACCCACCGGCTTTCCCACCCTCTAACACTGCCAATTGCGTTAGTATGACGGCCGGCCAAGCCGGTAGCAACGCCGAGAGCTGGGCTCGATACCAGCATATCCTGCGTTAGTGGCAAGCGCCTTGCCCACTGCGCCACTCAGCCGCCTTGGTGTATATAATTGTAAGTCTGACCAGAGGCTCTTTCTCACACTTTCTGGTCAGATGCTCGTGTTACACTTGTCTCTGATTGTGTAAACTGAGGATACTTTCTGTGGCCACAGAAAATAAACTACTATCTGAATTTCTACAGTTCACTGTCTTGGCTCCTTTAAAAAGAAAAAACACAGTCTAAATGAATTATCCAAAGAGGACAAATTGAAGAGTTTCTCCTGACCTCGTGGAAGTCCACGTGTTGCGTGGCGGCCATGTCGAAGCCCTGCTGCTGGCTCTCGTACTGCAGCAGGCCCGTCATCAGGCTGTAGGCCGTCTTCACGTCGTTGCCGTGGAGAGCCACCGTCTGATTGGTGGCGGTCCGCAGCATGCCGGCCACGCGACTCGACTTCTCGGTGTCCATCCGTGAGCCGTTGATGCGATGTAGCTCCTCGTCCTATAGAGGTCACGGAGAGGGAGGGCAGGCGGGGTGAGAGGAAGACAGGGACAAGTAGGATGTGGTCCGTCTAGCCCAGGGGTTCCCAAAGTCGCGGGGGGTCGCCAGATGATTTCCAAAAAAATTAAAAATAAATAAATCCAAAAAAAAAATTTAAGATATTTTTTTTTTTGCAGTCAGGCCACTGAACTTAGAAGCAGGCCAGGACAGTGTTTCTAGTTGCAGCAGCGCAATAGTTAGATAACCTAGGTGGGGAACAACCAGGAGATCACTGCAACTCACACAAGTTGGAGATCTCTCTCTCTCTCTCTCTTGCTCTCACACACACACAAAAGGAGCCTCATGTGATTGGTGGAGGCGGGACCCTTACAAAAAACTGTTGTTGGTAATCATTGACACATGCTAGCCTGTAATAATCCCCCCCAGAAAAATCTACTTTGCATTTTATATTGCAAATATATGCCATCACACACACTGGCATTTAAAGGGTTAGAATTATAAAATTAATATGTGGTGTTATGATCAGGGCTGAAGTTGAATAAAAGATTGTATTATTTTCAATCTGACATTTAAAAAAAACTGAAAATCCATCTAAATCAGTGTTGTTGCTAATCATACATATGCTAGCCTGTTTTTTTAACAATAATTTGTGATGCCATCACAAACACTGGCATTTAAAGGGTACAAATAAAAAAATGCCTGCACCAGAATGCAGGAAATGAAGTCTTTGTAACAAAATGTCCTGGTGAGGGACCCCCCAGACCCCTGCTTAAAAAGTGGCCTGACTGGGGCTATATTTCGCACTATATTTCCTGGCCTGAATGATTTCCCCAGTCCGGCCCTGGTTAAAAGCCTCCAATGCTTATTAGTGTGTGTGCGTTTGAACGTGTGCATGTTTCAACCATACATTTCCATTTATATAAAAGAAATTATATTATATATTTTTTTACCTCCTATAATAGTGGGGGTCGCGGCTCTCTGACCCCGTTATTTTTGGGTTGCGGCCTGAAAAGTTTGGGAACCCCTGGTCTAGCCAACAGAATCGGTTTCATCGTCAAATACATTCACATGTAACTTGGTTCTAATGGATTGCTGCATACAAACACAATGGAACAAACATAATTCATGTACACATAATATCCTAGAGAAGAAAAGAAGGATATGTACATGGTGAAATGCTATAGCAGGTGCCTGTGTACAGTTAAAAGGACAATTCCACTTCTGTCACTTACAGCACTGGCACTCACTTACAGTTATACGGATCGATTCAAAACAAAATCTCATCAAACTGACTGAAATGGCCTTTAAGAAATCAAAACTGTGCATATGAATATTAGGGGCAACAATGTTTATTACATTAGTTAGGCTATTCCAAGGTTCATACAGTGGGTACAGAGAGTAAAGACAAATACAGAACTGTTTTCTGTCATCATTCATGTTGATCATACACTGTGTTAACTCATTCACTGCCAACGACGAGTATACTCGTTATTGGCAGCCAATCGTTGGACGCCAACAACGAGTATACTCGTTATTTGATCGTCATTTATTTTATTCGCTATTTCCATTCATTATCCATCCAGGGAGCCTGGTGTTACCATAGGGAATGAGTCTGAGATCGCAAAAGTCCAATACCGCCGCCTGGTGGGATGCGGCCGGTGTTGCACTTCCTTTGAGACTCTATGTATGGGGCTGTGTGTCGATTATATTGGTCCGGGCGGACTTTTCTAGTTCTAGTTTAAAATAAAAAATATTTGATAATAAAAAATATATATACATTCATTTATCACTCTGTTAGTATCTGTCTACATCAGTCAAAGCACTTCTTCAGGTCTTGACCAGTCTCAGACGTCTGTCTAACCTATATGGGGTCTATCAGCTCTTGAATACTGTAAGTTGGGGGTCGACAGTGGGGGTGACAGTGGTTCAGGAGGTAGAGTAGTCGTCTGGTAATCTGGAGGTTCCTGGTTCGATTCCCGCTCCTCCCCTGGCAGCGTGTCGAAGTGTCCTTGAGCAAGACACTTCACCCCTAATTGGTCCCGATGAGCAGGTTGGCACCTTGCGTGGTCGCCTCCGCCGTCGGTGTGTGAATGTGTGAGTGAATGGGTCAAATGTGAGGAACAAATTGTAAAGCGCTATATAAATGCACCATTTACCATTTACCATTTAAGCACCTAAGCTGTCAGTAGCACTGGGTCCAACTGTCGAGGCATGCGTGTGATTGACACGTAAAAAGCACACTCACCTCTTTTTTAAGCTTGGCGAAGGAGAGAGAGGTGCAGTTGAACAGATCAGGAGGCAGCCATCCCTGCTCATCACTGCAGTGACGGACAGCAGTGCCTGGAGGGAGGGGGGGGGGGGGGGGGGTTCAAGAAGTATATTCAATATTTCCAAGGTACAGATGATTACATCATCTATGTACAAAGGTCTTATAATAGACAACAATTTTGTTCTGTCAAGAGACTGTTGTCAGAGCGATCATCATTTTCCAATTATTAGATATTTCATATTGCAATGTAACTCGTCTTTTGTAGCTGACAATAAAGTGTGGGGGGGGGGGAGAAATAAGGCGAAAATGTCCCATAAATCGGTGATGCAGCCTTTGTCAACTACGCCCCCCCGAAACTATGGAACAAACTGCCCAAAAACATCAGGGAAGCCAACTCGCTAAATATCTTCACCTTAAAACGTATCTCTTTGCTCATGCATTTAAATGAGGGGAGGGAGACTTGATATCTTGACACAAATTGTATTTTGACTGCTCTATTATTATTCTGCCTACTTTTATGCACTTCCTGTCAAATTCATGTGTCAGTTGACTCAGTTCTATCCAAATTTTACCTTACTACCTTCTATGCACTGTCATTTAGAACTGAACACCATTGCCGCTGCGTTAAGAGCGATGCACTGCTCTGTTGTTCTATAAAGTTCATTTAGAACTTTGTAAAGAAACTCAAAGTGTTAAGAGCGATGCACTGCTCTGTTGTTCTATAAAGTGTTAAGAGCGATGCTCTTAGGCCGCCTAGACTCATTACATCAACACTGATCATTGTATTGTAAATGCGGGCTATTTTATTTTATTGAACTATTTTATTGCACTGCAGTACTGCATCATTTTACTGTCTATTATATTTTACCAACTATTTTATTGCACTTTTTTACTGTCTTTTTTTTTGTCTATTCTATTATTTGTATTACTGCCTATTTTAAAACTGAATCAAACCGTAAACAGAGAGGCCTATTGGGATATTAGATCCTAATGTGAAAAACTATGATTTGCCTTACCCTGCTGCTACCTTTTTTATGCTTGTTTTATATGTCTGTAACCAATGAATAATATGTTTTATATGTCTGCACTTTATGCATTGCTCATTTTATGCCTGTCTTTTTTACTGCTGTGAAGCACTTTGAGCTGCAATTTTTGTATGAAAGGTGCTATACAAATAAAGTTATTATTATTATTATTATTATTATTATAAATGTCAACCTACATAGTAAACCATAAAGGTACATGTAATAGAGTGGCAAAGTCTGATGCAATGTTCTAGGCTGAGAAGTTGGCATTTTCCACAACTGACCTATCTCAAACCCGCCCCCTCTCTTCTCTATCCTCCAATCACAACTGTTGCGCAACAGAAGCAACAATTGTGATTGGAGGATCGAGAAAAGGGGGCGGGTTTGAGACTTTGGGGCACAGTCCTGAATCCCTGTGGAAAACTCAACTAATCTTTGTGAAAATGTTCGCCTTAGTTAGGCTAATATATTCCTATTTTCCATAGAAATTCAGGATTACAACCCAAATGACGGCAGTACTGAGTCCAGGCATACAAAGTGACGACACGAATGTGTGATCAACAGATACTGTGATTTCCTTCGCTGTGCACTCACCAGTCGAGCCTTTGGGACACTTCATGGCGGCAGGTTGACCAAACTGCGTCTTAGGCCACCAGATTCCTGCATCGAAAGCCTTGGGGCAGCCCTCGTACACAACTGGAATCATAAACAGGATATACACTTGATACACACGCTAACCATCAGAGTGCGTGACTGAGTGAGTGACTGGGTGAGTGACTGAGTGTGTGACTGAGTGAGTGACTGGGTGAGTGACTGAGTGTGTGACTGAGTGAGTGACTGGGTGAGTGACTGAGTGCGTGACTGAGTGAGTGCGCAAATATGGTATTGGCTGATGAGAGTGAGAACACAAGTTCAAAACAGGTTAATCTTTCAGAAATGCCCATCTTCAGATAATCAAAACGGTATCACGAGTGTGTAGGGTTTACAACACTCCCCGTAACAAAGAACACAACTATGTTAATTACAGGAGAAATTAACTGAAATGGATTAGTTCTTTAAACAAAAGACCTTATCAGCGTTACTCTGTTGTTCACTTGACATTTGTATTTGTAGCTTAGCACAATGAATGGAAGCGGACATGACCGGTTAGCCTGGACCGGGAGAGAGAGTGTTAGTTGGACAATGCCCAGGCTAACCGGTCATGTCCGCTTCCATTCATTGTGCTAAGCTAGGCTAACATGCAGCCAGATAGCTTTCTACTGAACGCACAGAGAGGAAACTGGTATCTATCTTCTCGTCTCTCTCTCTCTGAAGAAGACAATAAGCTAACTTCCCAAAATGTTGGCGTGTTCTAAGCAACACAAAAAAATGCTCATTCTTCATTCGGGCCAAACGTCAGCTGTGATGTTGATTGTCTTGCGGGCGCATCATCTCTGATATAATCGTACCCATGCAGCCGCCGGAGGTGACCTCTGCGTAGGGGTTGTCGCAGCGGTTGCACTGGCGCCCGATGACCCCCGTCCTGCAGGGGCACTGGCCTGTGTGGGGGTCACAGCTACGAGACATGGCTCCCAGCTGGAAACATTCACACGGATAGCAGCTGTCGCCGCCCGTCGATTGGAAGTAGTTATCCTGCAGAGCGGGGAGGAGTGGTTCAGCAGTTAGCAGTTGTTGCTATAAATATATATATATATATTAATATTCGTACCCTTTCTTTTATATAGCTTCTCTTTTTTGTAAAGTGTCCTTTTTTTTTTTTTATAACTTTGACCAGTCAGCTGGTTCTTTTTAGCGTTTATCGCTTTTTCGTCGCATTCATACTTGGTCAAGTTCGACCGACAGAAGCAGGCTGAAAGGGTTCAGATGGGGGGAAAGACACTCTGGGAAAGGCACGGCTGCCGTCCGGGATTCGAACGCGCTCAGCCCCAGATCCGCGCGAGCGCGGTTGTCCACGGCGCTGAAATAGCACTCGCGGTACGTGGTGAGCTACTGGAGCTCCCATTGTAAAGTGTCCTTGAGTCTGAGAAAGGCGCTTCTCTCTCTAAATCCAATCTATTATTATTATTAGCAGACCTGGGTTATCATGTCCATAAATGTACGGTAACAGAGGTACTTTGAGACCAAATGTGTGCCTGAAACCAATATAAGTCTGGTAGAGGGAGAGAGAGAGAGAGAGAGAGAGAGAGAGAGAGAGAGGAGGAATGGGAGATAGACCGGGGAAGACATTCGGCAAAGATCACCGGGTCCGGGAGTCGAACCCAGGTCGGCCGTGTTGCACCGTAGTGCTGTATGCGGTGCGCCACTCGGGCACCCCTTATTGTGGGTTTTAACATGTATTTTAATATTTTCCTTACCGAATAGTTTTTATTGTGGTAACATATCCCTTACCTACTCTTACTAGTAGCACTGCTGGCCAGTATGACTACTACCATAGTGCCTTTATATCTGTATCACTGTACATATTAATACTACAACTATGTACATACATCAGATTAGCAATACACCCAGTGGTACTAATTTATGTCGTTTATACTCCAGTTTAATCACCTGCACATTGTATATTACTATTGCACGTTACTGTTACATTTGCACTCTGGTTGGATGCCAAACCTCTTTTTTCGTTGTACTGTACTTGTGCTGTATGATGACAATACATTTGAATCTAATCTAATCGAATCTAATCTAATCTGTATAAAATACCTTTATCATAATAGACTGGGGTTCACATCCCGTTGCTCCAGTACCAACCTTGCACCGGCACTCCCCCGTGGTCTTGTTGCAGTCTCTGTAGAAGCCCTTGGTGACGTCACAGTGGCAGGGGCCGCAGACAGGGTTCCCCCACCAGCCACGGGCACAGGGGAGATTAGCTCTGGAAACCAGTAGGTCACCAATTAGTGGCATTATAGAACCTCGACGGTCCATTTCACAAACATGGATCACGACCCAAGATTATAAAGTATACTAGTGATTGATTGATTGAACATTTTATTAACAGATTGCAGAATGGGTACAATACAGTACGGCTCAATACACACAATTGTTATTAAGGGGATGCAGACCAGAGAAAGACTCTCGTCTTGTTTACATCAGGGTCCCCCATTTTCAATTCATAATGAATTGTAAGTAAGGGTGCAATTAGCACCGTGCAATCCATTCTTTGTGGATCCATCCCGCCCTCTTTTTCCGTGGGCTTTTTATAAACTTTGGACCTGTACTACAGAACCGTTATGTGTTCCAGCTCCTACCTTTCAGCTGGAATTTAAAAACAGGCATCTGGCAACCACTAAACAAATGTGAGTCCACACAACTTTTACTTCAGTGTGTAAACTTAAAACCTCTGTTACTCTATTTCATTAGCACTCAAAGTGATCTTTCTATATTGTGTTAGCAACTTCAGGATGTTACCTTTCAAAAGAGACCAGACTCATGCATGTGTTATAAGTATAAAGTATAAAGTAAAGCAAATTACTTTGGGTATGCAATCGTCAAAAACTAAACTAAAATGGCCCAGTTTTTGCCCGATGCTTAAGAGGTTAAAGGAGCACTTTGCCAATTTTCAACCTTAATCCTATTGTTCTGATGTAACTCACCAACGTGTTCTATGTCTCAAGAGCACAGCACAGCAGAACCAAAGGATTAAGGTTGAAAATCGGCAAAGTGCCCTTTTAAGCCGAGAATCTCGTCTATAACAAATAATCTTACAGTAGATAATTTCTCAATGTAGAACATCATGCTAAAGCGATGTATCTTCTTCGTTCTGCTCTGTAATCTGTTACAACTATACGGCAGGAGTTCTTAAACCTTTTCACCCCAGGGCCTAAACGTTACTGCCCCAAAGCTGTGGAAATCCAGGTTAAAAACCTACCTGTTTATCCAGGCCTTTTAGCTTTTGCTTTTAAACTGGGCTTTTTTTCACACCTACCCTGTTTTATGTTGTGTGTTTTTTCTATTTATTTTACTTACTTACTAAAAAGGACAAATTACATTTCACACCTAAGTTTGTTTGAATGAAAAGTGAAATAGTTACTTTTGTTGTGCTTTTTATTGGTTTGGTTATGTTTCAAATTGCCAGCTGACAAATCAATCAAACTTTCTGAACACACAGGTCAGCCTTTTATTGGACATCATGTTGAATCCGAACGAACACAAAAAGAATGTTGTGATCCCCACTTTGGCTTGCACACATGTTACGAAACACTATACCACTATACTACTGTACCTACCTACTGTCACCTGAATTATACAAGGTATTTAGTTAGTACCACAACATGATTTGGCAGCAGCAAAAATAATATGCTTATGATGAAATATGGAAATATATAGGAAAATGTAAACAAAAACTGTGCAATCAGCTTAATTAAAAGCAACATTTTTGGGGTCTCTTCCTACTTTTTGATTTGATTAAACTGGATGGATCACATCAGGTGTGAAAGCATCTCTAGTAACGAGGATACTGTGTCATCTGGAGAGAGAGGCCACACTGGACACAAGTAGCCAGCAGATGGAGGCAGAGCCCTGACCTCCTCAACACCTCCCAGCCCTGACCTCCCAATCTACACACCTGACCTGGCCAATTAGTGAGAGAGAGCAGAGAGAGAGAGATAGAGAGAGAGAGAGAGAGAGAGAGAGAGAGAGAGAGAGAGAGAGAGAGAGAGAGAGAGAGAGAGAGCTTCCTCTCACATTTACTGACCCGACAGGGTTTGTACCAGTTAATGTGAGTTGATTAATACAAATGTGCTTCTCACATCTACAGTACCGTCCATAACAAGTACACCTCATATCCATTATGGTCTATTATGGCCTAGAACTGTGCCCTGAGAGGGAGGTTTGCCCTGAGTGGGAGGTTTGAAGGGTCAAAGTGGGTATCAAACAGGAAGGAAGACTGTCAGGTTTTAAAACTGTGGATACCAAACAGAAGGTAAAGATGACTTTGAACTGAATCCAGAACTATTTTATTGCATTGTAAAAAACTGTGATTTTATATGTATGTAATTTATGTGATAATTTCATGTCTATTCTATTCTACTATTTTTTTTTATTTTTTTATCCTCTCGTCCTCCGATTTTTCTGTTTTTCTCCCATTCCCAATTTAGTCGTTGTGCCAATTCCCCCCTCCCCTACCTGGTTGTTGTGCGCATGTTCTCCTACTGGTCGGTACAAGGGAATCCTGAAGTCATCCGCACGCTTCCTCCGACACGTGCGGCGACAGCCAGTGACTCTTTTTTCACCTGGCAGCGAGGACTCTCATTGGTGAAGTGTAACGCGTGGGAGGGCACGCTGCCTTCATCAAGTCCTGCCTCCGCTGAGCAGGTGCCCAGACCTGACCTGTAGGCGTCGCTGTCCACAATGCCAGATTCCCACCCATGACTTGCCCTTTCCCTAACCCAGCCAAACGGGTTAGTATAGCGATCAGCCCAAGCCTCAAGCAATGCTGACTCCGGGAGTCGAGACCGCAGCCTCTTGCATTGTTGACGAGCGCAATCTCCGCTACGCCACCTGACCGCCGTTATTCTACAAAATTTTTATCAAACCCTAAATAAAGTGGCCTGTTGGGATGTCAGATCCTCATGTGAAAAACTGTGATTTTATATCCCCTGTATGAAAGGTGCTATACAAATAAAGTTGTTATTATTATTATTGTTATTATTATTATTATTATTATTATTATTATTATTATTATTATTATTATTATTATTATTATTATTATTATTATTATTATTATTATTATACTCCAGGACCACTTGACACAAAGTAAACCTTCAGCAAGAAAAGGTAAGCTTACTAAAACTAGTATTTCCCTCCACTACTACACCACATTCCTGGAGTCAAAACCAGCACGCATCAAAGCAGCCCATCTGGAAATTGTAAGACGTGACTTGGGGCCAGTGGTGAAACAGCTCAAGCTATTCAACACCATCTGATATTAAAGCCAAGAAATGAGATTAACAGAGAGAGGCTTAGCGCCAGGGGTTCACTCGAGGTAAGCCGAGAAAGCACGCAGAGATGTCTCTACGCCTGTACGTCACAGCCTGTTAAACAGCTCTGTCTCTACGCCTGTACAGTACGTCACAGCCTGCTAAACAGCTCTGTCTCTACGCCTGTACAGTACATCACAGCCTGCTAAACAGCTCTGTCTCTACGCCTGTACAGTACGTCACAGCCTGCTGAACAGCTCTGTCTCCATGCCTGTACAGTACGTCACAGCCTGTCGAACACCTCTATCTCTACGCCTGTACATCACAGCCTGCCAAACAGCTCTGTCTCTACGCCTGTACGTCACAGCCTGCTAAACAGCTGTCTCTACGCCTGTACGTCACAGCCTGCTAAACAGCTCTGTCTCTACGCCTGTACGTCACAGCCTGTCGAACAGCTCTGTCTCTACGCCTGTACGTCACAGCCTGTCGAACTGCTTTGTCTCTACGCCTGTACAGTACGTCACAGCCTGCCGAATAGCTCTGTCTCTACGCCTGTACGTCACAGCCTGCCAAACAGCTCTGTCTCTACGCCTGTACGTCACAGCCTGTCAAACAGCTGTCTCTACGCCTGTATGTCACAGCCTGTCAAACAGCTCTGTCTCTACGCCTGTACAGTACGTCACAGCCTGTCAAACAGCTCTGTCTCTACGCCTGTACGTCACAGCCTGTCAAACAGCTCTGTCTCTACGCCTGTACAGTACGTCACAGCCTGCCGAATAGCTCTGTCTCTACGCCTGTACGTCACAGCCTGCCGAACAGCTCTGTCTCTACGCCTGTACGTCATAGCCTGCCGAATAGCTGTCTCTACGCCTGTACATCACAGCCTGCCAAACAGCTCTGTTTCTACACCTGTACGTCACAGCCTGCCGAATAGCTGTCTCTACGCCTGTACGTCACAGCCTGCTAAACAGCTCTGTCTCTACGCCTGTACGTCACAGCCTGACAAACAGCACTGCCCGAAGTGCATTATAACTGGACCGTATAACCGGACATCTGCGGCCAAACTCATTTTGAGAGTAATAAATAAATAAATAACAATAAATGAAGCTTGTCTTGTGAGACCAGCTATGCTGTGTGGTCTAGAAACGGTGGCACTGACCAACAAGCAGGTGGCGGAGCTGGAGGTGGCAGAGATGAAGATGTTAAGGTTCTCTCTGGGAGTAACAAGGTTGGACAAAATAGAAAATGTCTACATCAGAGGAACGGCCCATGTTGAGCAGTCCGGGCAGAAAGTGAGAGAGGCAAGACTGAGATGGTTTGGACATGTGCGGAGGAGGGAGGTGGGGTACATTGGGAGGAGGATGCTGGAGATGGAGCTGCCAGGAGAGAGGAGGAGGGGAAGGCCCAAGAGGAGGTCTATGGACACAGTGAAGGAGGACATGCGGGCAGCGGGAGTGACGGAGGAGGACGCAGATGACAGAAACAGATGGAAACGGATGATCCGCTGTGGCGACCCCTGACGGGAAAATCCGAAAGAAAAAGAAGAAGAAGAAAGAAGAAGCTTGTCTGAACATTTATGAATTATGCAGTGATGTAGTCATCAGAAAAGTAAACAGACTATAGTGCTATGTCTTTATGCCTCAAGGCATTCCTGAGATATCGCGTTCACGAGACAACGGGACGGACTTGAGGTCACAGTGACCTTGACCTTTGACCACTGAAATCTTGAACTGAACCACTGAAAAATGTTAAATGTAAAATGAAATCTTTTCAGTTCATCCTTGAGTCCAAGTGGACGTTTGTGCCAAATCTTAAGAAATTCCCTCCAGGCGTTCTTGACGGACAACCTGAAAACCTAGTGCCTCCGGCCACGCAGAGGCATAAAGGGAGACAAATAAATATGGCGGGAACAATAATATCATATTAACAATAATAATATTATATATAATATTGCTAGGGAAACAATGTGAGACATTAGGAGAACGCGGCCCAAACATTCCCTCAGCTCATATACAGCATGCAGAGAGCTAACGGTGCCCTACCATGACGCCACGAGGAAGAAATGTAATAAAAAGACCGAAAAAATACATAAATAAATCACACACATAATTACAATCCCACGTTCAAGTGTGTGGTCCTGAACCTTGTTTTCGCTGAGGCTACAACTGTGTGTGTGCACCGACCGAGCCAACCCGGGGGGGGGGGAACTCACTTGTGCTGGCAGTGCTCTCCGTAGAAACTGTTGCCACACTGGCAGCTGTAGCCCTGAGCGGAGCTGGGCTGGCGCACGCAGGAAGAGACATGCTGACAGGGGTTCAGGAGACAGGCATCCACACAGTCCCTCCCGAAGTACCCTGGGAAGTGGCAGACACAGGTAGACGTGTATCATAAAGTTACACATGTCTTGTTTTGACCATGAAGAGTCATCATCCGGTATATATAACGGTGTGTGTGTATCTGGCACACGCTAATATTTGGCTACGGTGATAGAGCGATAACACATTCTGCAAGCACATACTCTATGATAGTACAATATGATCCGATATTGAACAGTATATTGTATTTGTGATATACTGTAGAATAGATGCATCAAAGTGATGACTGTAAAAGGCACTGAATAGAGATTTGGTAACCTTTTAAAACAGGCTGTGAACAAAATGTAATTACAATTTTGGTACTTACAGTTACAGTAATGGACAGAGTACAAAAAAAAATATATATATATATATATGTATATAGTGATAGTGGCTCAGGAGGTTGAGCAGTCGTCTGGTAATCCGGTTAGATTCTCGCTCATCCCGGGCAGTGTGTCAAAGTGTCCCTGAGCAAGACACCCCTAACTGCTCCCGATGAGCAGGTTGGCACCTTGCACGGTCGCCTCCGCCGTCGGTGTGTGAATGTGTGAGTGAATGGGTAAAATACGAGGAACAAATTGTAAAGCACTTTGGGAAAAAGCTGCTATATAAATGCACCATTTACCATTTAATATGGCAACTAATTAGTCCGCTACTTGTAATTATGCCTTGTTCGCGGCCTGTAAACAAAAAGGTTACCGAGATCCCCCGACGAAAGGACTGTCTTCTTCTAGGACTAGGCTTGATTGACTAGTAGGCAGGCCAGGTAACTGTAAATGGTAAATGTCTGCATTTATATAGCACTTTTATCCAAAGCGCTTTAGAATTTGTTCCTCACTTTTTACCCATTCATTCACACACCGACGGCGGAGGCAACCATGCAAGGTGCCAACCTGCTCCTCGGGAGCAGTTAGGGGTTAAGTGTCTTGCTCAAGGACACTTCGACACGCTGCCCCGGGAGGAGCAGGAATCGAACAGGGAACCTCCGGATAACCAGACGACTGCTCTACCGCCCGAGTCACTGTGAGAGCGCAGTCTTACCAGGGTTGCAGACGCAGCTGTGGGAGCCCCAGTGGTCTGTGCAGCGGCTGTTCTGTGGACAGACGCTGGAGCCACAGGAGTCGGGGACCTCGCAGCCGTCCTCCACCCTGATCTTCTGGCCCTGGTGCATGTTCACGTTCGCCAGCTTAGTGGAGGTCTCGCCCATACGCACACCCTGGAGAGAGAGAGAGAGAGAGAGACACACACACACACGTATCTGTTACCTTCATGCTACTCTTATTACCACATGTATACAGTATTAGATTGATTAGATTGTACTTTATTGTCATTATATTTCCATACAACTAGATTTGGGACTCAAACTTAAGGTGCAGTAGTGTAAGCAAATATAAAATCACACAAGTAATAAAAGAGAAACATAAAATACTATACATTAAAACAATGTTACAATACTGGACAATAAATAAGTATCACTACATTGCTATGTCAGATTTATATTCATTGTTGATTTGATAATAAATACTAACCTTCGTACTGTCTTTTAATATCATGCACTTTGCCAACTAAGGCAACCTAACCTGTACTACTACCTATGCTACTATGTCTATACTACTACCTACTATGCTACTACGCACTCAAGACTGTAGCACTCAAGTTCAACACTTCAAGTTCAATGTTCCTGACCCTTAGGTGCCAGAGTTGTACCCTGCCTGCTGACTTGTTGTACAGAACTTGTAATCGCTTTGGATAAAAGTGTCAGATAAATGACTAAATGTAAATGTAAATATGTATCTCTTTTCTATTTAGTTATTTATTAACAGCTAAATATTGTTGCTGTCATCTCCAATTCTGGTGATTTTCATGTTTTTTTTTACATGAATTGAAAGCTGTGTTGTGATCAAATGTCACGACCATAGGACCATGGATCAAATAATAATAATAATAATAATAATAATGGAATCATGGATCAAATCCACACAGTGGCCATCTTGCTGTCATGTCGTGCTCAGGTCGTATCTAATGGCGTTCGTAGACTCATCCAGAGCCTCACCTGCAGGCAGCCGTTCAGTCCGTTCATACTGTAGATCAGTGTTGTAGTCGAGTCACTAAATCTCGAGTCCGAGTCGAGTCTTGAGTCCCCAGTGTTCGAGTCCAAGTTTGAGTCACCAAAGAAGAGCCAGAGTCGAGTCCGAGTCGAGTCCCCATTACCCTAGTCCGAGTCCAAGTCATCAAGGTTGAGTCCACTCTGGCAGTCAAAGAGCTGACATACAAATAAAAAAGGGTCTACATTCAACATAAATGACACAGCGGTCACCACCGAAATGAAATAATGTTACGGTATTAATATAGCCATCAATATATTATGCCAAATGATT